>NC_056744.1:1607160533-1607368033 GCF_019279795.1 Protopterus annectens | reverse complement strand
CACTGTAGGACATCACAAGAGACATGAGAGATGTAGGGACCATGGCTTTCATCCAATGGGGGGTGGCAGGGTCAGAGTTTTTCTGTATGTCCCTAGCTACCCCCCTCTTGGCTGAAAAGCATGGAGCAGTGCAACCTATACTTAATCCAATGTGAGTGCACATGCATGATTTTAGCTACAATGCATGCACATTTTGTAGTTGCTACAATCCCAGGCCTTCCACTATCCCTCGGAATGGGTAAACTGACCTTGGCTACTCAGTCACATCTTTCTGTAGTTTGCTTCTCCATTGCCAAAGCCACTGATCGAGCCCTGTTCATCCAAAACATAGCCAGGGCCAAAATTTGATGCTGCAGAGCTGGCCATAATGAACGTATTCTTAAAAATAGATTCCATTTGGACCAGATGACTTACATCTATTTGTTGAGGAGGGGAATGTTTGATCAGATCAGTTTAAATCAGCAAGGGTAGAAATAAGACACAGAACAAAAAAAAAAAAAAAAACAGTTGTGGATGTACCACTGAATGCACATTTCTTTGACAAGTAGGTCTGGATCCAGAATACTTACATATTTGGGCACTTATGCTTACAGAAGGAACTGTAGACTGTAAGGCCATCACTTAATTCTTTGTGCTTGGATTTTGAACCAGTACAATACTTTTGTTGCATATTTCTTGAGTACCCCCCCCCCCCCCATTTTTAGTGGATACTAAATAAAGCTACCTTCTTATAAACAAGCAAAAGTCTTTTTATATTCTCACTAGCTTTAGTTAGTCCAATACACAGGTGTGCAACTTTAATGACAGAATGTTGATTTTGGAAAACAATTACCACTTTTCCAAAAGGTTGTAACTTGATAAGTTTCTTTTGGGAAAGTTTGGACTGGTGTAAATGCTATCTCTGTTCATCTTTTGATACCTGTGCCTAATATTTCACTTAACTAATGTCCTGCATGAATATCCTTCAGTTTAAAAATGTACCTTCTTTATTACCCTTTTTTTATTTTGAATATCTTAGTGTTTTTGTGTTTCATCCAACTAATGCCCTGCATTAATATATTTCAGTTAATCAATCTTCATTCTTAATTCCTTACTTTAACATGGCTATCTATCGAAATACCTTCAATATTGCATTACTGTTTTGTTTTCCAGGTATTCTATTCTGCATTAAACATTATTTTATGTATCATAACTCATAAGTTTTACTGAACATATTTTCTGGATTTTGCATGTCAGTCCATTTTCAGATTTGTATGTCTTCCTTGTATGCTAAAAAATGTGTTACTATGTTGCATATACTGCAGCTTTGTGAACAGGGTGACCGGACTAGCCAACCTACTTGGTAACAACTGTTAAATGAATCACTTAATTAATACTAAAATAAATCTCTCCACTGAACTAGATGCTGAATTTAGTCTCCTAAATGGTTCTGTGGCTGAAATGATAAACCATGTTTGACTGGTGAGAGCAACTTCAGACACCTCACTGCACTACGAATAAACTAAGTGCACCAAAACAATATGGCAGATAACTTCACCCAGATAAAAAAAACTGTATCCTAAGTCTGTATTATAGACCTTGACTGAACAAAATGATTGCAGTTTTAATAACTGCATTTTTATGAGTGCAGAGATACTGGACTGTCAGAGATCTTATGCCAATTATGTTCTCTGGATACATCTTATGACCTGTCAGGCCAAATGAGATGGACATTATTTTTATACACCTTTACCACCACTATTCACATCCACAGGTTGGACGCCCTTATTCTGTGCCCCCCTATCATCCTATACTATATCACCTTCTCCTTTCTTCTCCAAATTACTTGTAAGGTACTGATGCCCAATGTTATTATTTTTACTGAAGGAGACTTCTTTGTTTTTTACTGCTTCTGTAGCACTAATCCCACATCTAAAGTCTAGAAATTGTGTTGTATACTACACACATATACTCTGGAATTTTTTCTAGTCTTTATGTCATGGCTGAAAAACATTCATTTTATATCAGTTCCTGCATCCATTCATCACATAAATGAATACATAAACAGTGATTTAATAGCTGGTGACATGGTGGTGGTTTGATTCTCAGATGGGGTGCCTTCCTTATGAAGTTAGCGTGTCCTCTTTATGTCTATATGGGTTTTCATTGGAGGGTTCTGTTTCCTTTTGCATCCCATTGGTGAAGTGGTGCTCCTTTATATTACCTGTAGATGTATGTGCAATGTTGACTGCATACAGTGATAGACTGGCATCCTATTCAGAACCTTTTCTCTACCTTAGACCTTCTGTTTGCCAGGAAAAGCTCACCATAAATTAATAGATTAAAATTAGCACTAAAAGATGAATGAATGGTTTAACAGCCATCTGAGTGGGCTAGAATGCCTACAAACCACTTTATAAGTGATGTTCCTTCTTTATCCCAGTGGACAGTGATCCTTCATGTAAAATGTCATTACTAGCCATACAGTTAGCTAGTTACAGCTAATTCTGTGCTGTTCATTTGGGAATGCCCTTCTTGTTTTGAGGACTGACACTTAATACGTTGTTCAGTTTGAACTGGAATAGTCATATCATTTCTACTACACAGGGTTAAAATATGGGATTCACAAATGCTTTACAGCTATTGTAAGACATAGAGATGGCAAATTGCATTTCAACAAAGCTGTTCACCTGGGCCTCCATAGACCACTTTAACCTTATGAAAGTTAGGCAACTTGCTCTAATGACACAGAGCTGCAATGGACTCTGATTCATAGAGCACATTTTCCTTGTGGTAGTGGAGTTTGTACTGAACAAAATACCAGCAGAATAATAGTGCTGCAGAAACAGCATTGTGGTCCAGGTGAGATTAACAATGATTGAAGTTCTTCCTCCACTTTTATACTGGAAGCATTTAGAATCTACTCCCCCATACACAGTCCAAACATAATTTATCTGTAACATCTTTCTCATAAGGAGTGTGATGCCCCAGCACTGGCCTAGTAATCAAGGATCATCAATCTTCACCACTGGCAACAGTGGGGGATGTACACATTGGGAGGATGACAGGAACACACACGTATTTCCAGCATACCTCTCAACTTTCCAGATTTTTTGCAGAATGTCCAGATTTCTGCCTCATATTTTAGTCTGTTCCTCATAAAATTTGAGGTTTTTGAACAAATCATTGGGATGAACTGAGGTATTGAAGTCACGAAATAACTATATACATTAGAGGTTCAGACTTCAAATTCTTCAGAAAATGTATGTTCACACAAACACTGTTACTCTAGCAACTTTTATTAGGCTTTGCCCAGATTTATTTGCACTAAGAGGCATGATTTCCAGATGCAACTCTCTGCATCATGAGCAATCTCCCTTAAGAGCACACAGAGACTAAAGCAGCCTGGGGCTGGTATCTCCCTCTTTCTCCAGATCCCCAGTAAGACTCCCTACTGGCACAGCTATAGAGTTGAGATCTCAGCTGAATGGCCAAGCCAAGACCTCCAGCACCCTCTCTTGTCTGACTAGTGCTTTGTGTTCCTGCTCAAGTAGCTGACACACACACTCTTTTGAGATTTGATTTACACACACACACACACACACACACACACACACACACACACACACACACACACACACACACACACACACACATATGTGAAAGGCTGGTACAGGTTTAATAGCTATAACCCCTTCTGCCCAGATGATAAGGTAGTTTTCACTGCCACCAGCCACTACTTATCAGCTACTTTAAGGCCGTTAGTAAAGGGTATCCAATCTTACTGTGTAATGTTACTATTAATCCAAATGGTAGTTTGATCAAGAGCAAGGCTATTAGGAGTGACCTGCACAGTGTCACCAAATATATATGCAAGTACTCTGAGACCTTAAATATCTCTAGACAGGCCAGCCACAATTGAATGGTCTAAATATATTTAATAATAAATGATAAAAGAACAAGAAAATACTCAGAAAACAAGCATAGTAACTTCAGAGTTCAAAATCAGAGGAAATATTTAAAACAACATTGCAGGACAGGCTCAAATAAATAAAGAGAACATCTAAGCTATACTTCACTATATTCCTAACTGTCTCTAAGAGAAATTACTGTACCATAGACTTACTTACTCATAGCAAGGCAAGTTAGATGTGGTGAGTGGGTTTCCCAGCTGATGCTGTCAGTCAAAAGACAAAATACAAAATGCCCAGTCTCTCTCTCAGAGAGTTCTTAAATTAATATTTCAAATATTACTGCTGGGATTCTTGCAGCATGATATCACTTCTTGTCATCTGACTATCCCATTTGAAAATCCCCACTGATGCAGCTGGTAGCATTTAGCATCTCCCTGCGAAAACACATAGACCTTAGATCTTTTGGCAAATGGTAGAAGTCGTAAAACAATTTACATTCCTCCGCACTTAAAGACAATACAAAAAACTTCTAGTTCTAGACATTATGTCTGCTACTGCACTGAAACTGACAGATAACATCTCTTTTGTTCATGGCCCAGCCATAAGGTAACTCAACCTCAACCATTCTACTGAAGTTTCAGTCTCCCATGTTAAAATGCATACATCCAAACAGTTACAATAGTATATAAAAATATCTCTTCAGTACACGTCTGTACAATATGACATACAGTTCTAATACATTTGTAACACAGGCATATGAATCATGTTGATATTCACAAAGTACACACAACCACTTACACAATTCCAGATAACTGGGCTGGCATTATCTCCTTCTGTCACACTTCTATATAACTCATATTAGCATTCAGAAATGACATATAATTATTTGCAAAATTCCAGACAGCTAGCCTTACAATATTTCATTTTGTAACAAGGAGTACTAGTGATCTCTGTTCTTTCTGCTTATGTGGTATGTGGTGATCATGGTGATCAGCATTTCCTTCTCAGCCAATGGTCTCTGCACCCTCAAAAGTACTATTACACTGATCAGTCAATCTTCACACACTGCTTAGCTGTTGTGAAAGTCACTGACATGCACACCCATACCCCCCCACACACACACTGTGACAATTACTGTATATCCCATCTCCCTCATGTGTACGTGCACGCAGACACACACACACACACACACACACACACACACACACACACACACACACACACACACACACACACACACACACACACACACACACTCAGATGTATCTTAACTATTATGACAGCAGTCAGTCTCCAGTCAGCCTGTTTAAGTATTTATGGACAGAGTATACCCTCTCCCCTAATTCTTTACAGCTCTTATAATCCATCCACTTAATCTTTTTCATGGGGCTCCCTATTAAAATGTCAACACTCAAAATGCTAAATGCTGATATGCCAAAAAAGATTGAAAATGCAGGAGAACAGCAAATCTCAAACATTGTTCTTTTCCTTTAAACTTCTTCATTGCAGGGACGCAAGATCCCTGGACCCCCCAAAACTTATATACACTAACTCCAAGATGAGCATGCCTCAGAGAAAAGGGAATATTCTGAGAAATGCCCACCAGACTTAATATGTACAAGTCCATTTTTCTGGCCATTCAGTCTCTGTGTTTTGGGACTTGCTGTAGCTGGTACCAATGATTCAATATTCTGCTGTCATTGCTGAGAATCACCATGTGAACATACAAAAAAGGTGCACACTGATTCATGTTCCTGGATTAGATGTGGCAGTGTTGTGCTGGGTGGCTACTCAGCGTAATGTCCTGATGAGGATCTGCAGCATTACTATTTGCAAGGCCCTGTCTACCCTCCTGTAGGCCACCCCTTCCTCCTATACTCACCTCTCTGAATTTTAGAGAGTCAGAGGGGAGTCCTTTACAACATTAGTTAACATTGTTTTTGATATACATATATGGAATCTGAGATTTTATGGTTTGTATTTCTAGTGAGAGTGTGTGTAGTTTACAGGTGTTTAGTTTTTCAGTTTTACCATACACCTGGCAATACTGTATGAAGTACTGCTTGTCCCGTCCCTTCATATGAATAAGGTTCCTTGTGTTTTATTTTAAATAATATAATTATTATACATGTAAGCCCACTATGCCTCTCTTCATGGCTTATCCAGGAGCATTAGCTGGTTAAGTGACTTTCAGAGTTAGTCATTTCACAAGTGGAGAGTCAGGGAATCATGGTGGGGTATCATAAACAATTAGCAAAGTTTACAGTATGTTCTTGCACAAAAAAAAGAACACACAGCAAGCTAGCAATTCATAGAACCATGTAATTTTATTGGGCAATGGCCCAAAAGGTACAGACAAAGTGGTATGAAAATGAGCATATAATGACATGCAAATGAAGAAGCAGAGTCTAATCAGTGCATAATGACATGCAAATGAAGAAGCAGAGTCTAATCAGTGCATAATGACATGCAAATGCAGAAGCAGAGTCTAATCAGTGCATAATGACATGCAAATGAAGAAGCAGAGTCTAATCAGTGCATAATGACATGAAGATGGAGAAAGCCTGTCACTATTTGTAGTCAACAGGCATGAAATAGTGCAGCTGGTGGCTTTTGAGTATTAGAAAAAGAAGCCAAGCTCCTAACTACAGCTACAAATGCAATACCAGCATTCATTTAAGCAGTCACAATATCACCTGAATTCATAAATGAATGCTGCAACTTCACTCGCACCCCACTGACAACTGTTAATCATGCTCCCTAACAGACTGTACTTGGGGCATCCATCCCCTGCACCCTGCCCTAGTCATGGCTTCGTAAAGAGCATGCAGAAAAGTTGTGGTGTTGCAAACAGATAGGTTGGCA
This sequence comes from Protopterus annectens, assembly GCF_019279795.1. NCBI lineage: Eukaryota > Metazoa > Chordata > Ceratodontiformes > Protopteridae > Protopterus > Protopterus annectens. The sequence continues at coordinate 1,607,361,275 of NC_056744.1, read as the reverse complement.
ACAGCAGCAGCTTGTCTGAATCAATATTTGACAACTTCAAACAGAGGTCTCCCGGATGCATGTTGTGGCTGTGCTTGCAGCTTCCTGTGCAGTATAAAATGGCACCAGTGGAGGATTATATTCTTCCAACTAGCAGGCCAGCAGATTTGTGATCAACTGTATATGGATACAGTCATTATATCTGTGTGGCTTGACTCTTATGACCCACAGACTGGAAGTGCAGGAATGCAAGTCTTAGCTCTCAACTGTCCAGATTTTTGCAGAATATCCAGATTTTTTGCCTCATATTTTTGATCTGTTCCTCAACAGTGTTGGTTTGCTGGCAAATTATTGTCAACTCATTGAGAATTGAAGTCAGAAAATAATGACAGACACTTAAATTTTGGACTTCACACACTTCAGAAAATTCATACTAATGCAAAAACTGTTATTCTATCATTTTCTAAGTTTGTAAGAGTAATATTTAAAAATTGTTTGAGAGGTATTGCATGGACATCCTGTATCTGTGCATACCATGGTAGGTGTAATACTTGCTGTACAGGGACCCCTCATAGACAGATTGGGGACACCTTGGATACATCACAGATGTCAGCTTGTAGAATATTCAAAATGTTCCTTGATACATTGCTTCCACATGTGAATAAGCACACGTGTTTTACCAACACACTAGTAGTGAGAGCCACCTCCATGTGTGGCTTCTGTGATATAACCCACTACCGTGAAATACTGTGAGACACAGATTGTATCCATGTGGCAAAAAGACCCCACTCAGTGTCCTTGACAGAATTACATCAATAGGATGGGCTACCATTCCTTCACCTGCCAGGTAGTGTTTGAAGCACATGGATTTTTAAGTCATGTGTCCTCACAGTACCTGGCGGGTTCTTGGATTCCCACATATGGCTTTCAAGTCATCTGTATCTGTGCTTTCTGCACAGAGACATTCCACAGGGGCTAACTAGTAGGAGTACTTACATATCCACAGCCACATACATAGCATGAACACAACAGTAGCCACTCACAGTCTCTCCTCTATGTCCTTAATGTGCTACAGATGATGCAGATTACCCCCTGGAGCCCTATGTGATGACACCTATATACGATGCATAGGTGATCAGCAATATAACATCACCCATGCTCAAATGTGCTAGAACAGGAGACTGGCCTCCTGATGTCCTGGTTCTACTGTATGAACCCATCAAGGGAGTACTGCAGTATGCCCCACAGTACTGCCTGGTGGCTGTTTGTATGCTGCATGCTGCACAATTTAACATAGCTAGCATCTCCAGGACCCATTATGAGTACAGCGGCAGAAACCCCCGTGGCCACCATAACATCAGAAACAACACAGATGGAAGTGGACAACTAGATCAGCTGCATCATATTTCTCCAGACAGCATCATGTGGCGTATATGACAGTACTGGCAAAAAGGCAATGTCAAGTCCACTTCTATGCGTGCTGACATATGGCAATGCACTGTCACACTGGCTATGTTGGGCAATGCATGGTTGAGCCACACTGTAATTCAAATACCTCCATATATACTACACAGAAAGGAGGTGTGAAGATCACAGGCATCATTATTTGCATATGTGCCAAGGAGTACATGAACACTTGACAGCCTACAGTACAAGGGAGATGGAGGACCATTGGTTAACAAATGCTAGGGCAACACTACAGGTGTATGCAGTGGGATGACTGCAATAGGGAATTGTGGGTGATGCACTGTGGGATCATGCAGCATAGCTCTGCTGCTGTGAAGGCACTACAGGCCCAGATGTCCCCTGAGCCATGAGGACTGGTGGAACTGGTGAAATAAGACCTGAATGAAAGTAGCACATGAAATAACCCTACATGAGCCTCACTGCAGTGTGGACAACCCTGCCACTGGTGTGAGTATAGTGAAACCACAACTATGGCAGATAGATGGCCATACATTGTGCCTACCATGGGTATGCATATTCCCATAGCCATGGGCAACACTGGGGTGCATGATACTGATGGCAACACAGGCTAACATCCTCATGTAATTGGTCATAACAGCCATTTGCCCCAACATGGAACACACAAAGGTGGGTCATAGCATTATCCCTGGCCACCAGATTCTCTGAAAGGCCAAACACAATGCCAACCATCTCTGTTTCCACATGTGCAGTTGCAAATTGTGCCCAAGTATAACTTAAACAATTGGAAATGTTATATATATATATATATATATATATATATATACCTCCCGGTAACAACATCCCCACCCTCCAACTCTTCTTAGCTTGGATCTCTCAAACCATCTCCTATGAAACCATCATTCTAGGTGATGTTAACATTGACTGGAACATTCTGTCCTCTACCTCCCCCATCGCAAGCATTAACTTATATAGTTTTTCACAACTCATAACCTCCCCCACTCATATCAACCAACAGTCTAATACCGGCTCTACTCTTGAATAGATTCTTACCTCCCACCCCACTCGCTATCATAACCCCTCTATTCTACCTGACTCACCTCGTGATCACCTCCCAACTTCCATCTAGTGCTACTCCTCCCAAGCTTCTAAATCACACACATTTAGAGACTGACGTAACCTATCTAATTCTGACCCAGAGGTACTTAATAAATTTCTCTCTTCCATCAATTGGTCTTTCCTTTTTGACCCCCCCCCCCCCGAAGAAGCTGTCCTAAAATTTAACAGCATATTTCTCAGCATTCTTAACTTCTTGGCCCTCATCAGGAAAATAAATAAGAGTTAAAACCAACTATGCCCCCTGGCTAACCAAAGACACTCTATCTCTTATGCAGAGAAGAGACAGTGCTTGTAAATCCTGGTATAAGCATAAAACTCCTGTCAATCATCAGGTCTATAGAGAACTTTGAAATGTAACTAAAAAAACAAATCAACCTAGACAAAAAGACATTTTATCTTAATCAACAAAAACCCCCTAATTCCAACCCCAAACAATTCTGGACTACTATCAACAAGCTATTATTTCCCAGGAAACCCATCTCCCTCCAACCCCTCCCCTAACACCTCCCCAATTGAAACTGCCACTCTGTTGAACTCCTTTTTCATTAACTGCATACAGAACTTACTTAAATCTAATACTTACTCTATCCCCGATACCTCTCCCCCACCTTTCCATTCTACTCCATTCTCCATTAAACCAATCCCCACTTCCAATATCCGATCACTTCTCAATAAACTTAAAAACCTGCTTCTCCTCTGCAGATAACCTACCACCTCTCTACCTCAAGATAGCAGGCTCCTCCATTGCCTATCCAGTCTCCATACTAATCAGTCAGTCAATTTAGGAAAACCTTGTCCTTGACATCTGGAAAAAAATTATGTTATACCCCTACACAAAGGAGGAAACTTTACTGACCCCTCTAATTTCAGGCCCATTGCAATTCTATCCTCCTTTCTAAAATTCTTGAAAAGTGTATACATAAACAACTCATTTCTAATCTCATCACAGCAGTAGAACTGCACTTGTATCATTTACTCATTCTATTTCTACATCTCTTGCCAATAACAAGTTAGTCTCATACCTGTTGCTTAACCTCTCTAAAATCTTTGACACTGTATCCCACAACCTCCTTCTCTCCAAACTAGCATACCTCAACCTCTGTAACTACTCTCACCTGTTTCTCTAGTTACCTATCTGATCTGATTGACTACAATCTGTTAAATGGCTCTCTGCAACTTCCCCATTCCTCTCCATTCAAATGGGGGTTCCCCAAGGCTCCATCCTGGGGCCCCTGTTATTCAATATCTTTACTAACAATCTACCAAATTTTGCCCACACTCCACTCTTACACAATATTCTGACAACCAGGCTATCATTTCCACATCTGACAATCTTCCTTACCTACTCACCCTCACTCAAGAATCTCTGCACTTGGTTGAAACCAATCAACTACTGCTTAACCTTAACAAAAATAAACTCCTGCTGCTTCTTCCTAAATTTCTCCAACGTCTCAAACCCTCCTTCTCTGTCTCCTCTCTGAATAACACTGCTATCAAAGTTGAATCTCACGCTAAACTCCTCAGGGTTTACATAGATGATGAACTTAAATTTGACATCTACATCAATAATTGTATTAAAAAGACACACCAAAAACTTGGACTACTGTGTTGGAACAAAACATTCCTAACCCAGACTCTGAATTGTCCTTAGCTCAAGCCTACCTACTCCCCACCCTACTATACACCACCCCAATATTTACCAACCTCCAAAAGAACCTGTCTACTAAACTTGAACTCACTTAAGTAAAATAGCTAGATTTGCCAGTAATCTCCCTTATCGATCACACCACTGCCTTTCATTAAAAATAAAATGTCACTGGCTTGAATGTCAACATCATCTCCTACCACAGCTCCACCTGACCCACTCTATCCTTCCCCAGCCCCTAACATGTCCATCTCTGGCAAACCTTATCTCCCCCTATATTCCTAATTGTGACCTATGTATCTCTGACCAACTCTTCCTGCAAATTTCCAAACCCAATAAACCATTGGCAAAATACTTTATAGTCGCTTAGTCACCTCTGTTTGGAACAAACTTCCTCTACATCTGCTGTCATTATATTTATTGTTTTATGTTCCTTTGTTATAACTATGTATTTCTCAAATATTGTATGATGTTTTTTGATTATAGCCACGTATAAGACAAAAACTTTATTCCTGCAATTATTTAATACTCTCTGTATTTCTAACGTTTTTGTAATGGAGGTTTTCTACTTGGGTCTCTGCTGAAAAAGGGCATGCTGCCCAGCCAGAATAACCCGATTAACAAATGTCAAATAAATAAAACAATTTAAAAAAATGACAGTTCTGAACATCTCTAGGTTGAAACTGAGAGTACATACATATCAGGGGCCTGCAGGGACCATGAATGATGCTCTGCTACACCATGCAATGGGCATCTGTATGGCAGATACAGTATGCTCATCCACTACTGCTGTGCCACAAGTGGAGGTTATCATGACATCATGACATCAGTTAAGGTGGATGCCCCCTCAGACTGGGTAGACAAAAATGCTGTGCAATTTGTAGGGTGAGTATGGGAGGAAACTACAGTGTCTTTCTGGCCAGGGGATGTAGGCTAATGTGGTATTGAGATGCACAGTGTTAATGTGTACTGCGACTGACGTGTGTGTGTGTGTGTGTGTGTGTGTGTGTGTGTGTGTGTGTGTGTGTGTGTGTGTGTGTGTGTGTGTGTGTGTGTCCTCAGCCTGTTGTTCTGGCCCAGCGCTGTCTCAGCAATGCTGGTTGTGAACCCTTTGGATACAAATGCACAACAATTATGTATGATAATGGTTGCTCCACACACCTTATACCACATGGGGTGCATACTACTAGAAGTGGAATTCCCAGAGTGGAATATAACCCCTAACTGTGGCAGCAGTTCCCATACTTTGTATACCTGATGTACATATGATGGACAGAAACAGTGTTCAATGCAACCACCATTATGTGGGTACACTCCCAGTTGCAGTATGCTTTTTGCAGTCTGGCTACATATCTGATTGGTGTCCATGAGCTATATATGGAATGTGGCTGCTCCTTGAACCTGTGCCAACACCACAAGGTTTGATACCTGTCCCCTCATCATCATTGTCACTGTACAGGGATGCCAGAAAAGATACCTCATCAGTAAGTATGAAGCTTGACAGAGAACCACTCCCTGTCACCATCCTTTCAGCTACTGTGTTGCATGCCTTCTGTGAGGCCCACCATATCATGCAGTTCATTCTTATACTGATTTGTGTGCAGTTCTTCTCACCCATGTCATTGACACTGTGCACCACTATTTCTTAGATACCATATTATAGAGGCCAGCAGTGAGCAGCCCATCTCCTGAACAGTTGTCATCCATGTGTTCCAACTCGAGTTCCTGTATCAATAGGTGGTTCTTTGCAGGACTCATTTGTCTAACCTCTGCATTCTTCCTCCTTTGGAGGACAAGCATACACCTAGAGGCAAGACCACAAGAATTCTTACATTGAAAAGGGATGTGTGGGTGCACAGTGGTAGTACCTATGTCACAGTGAAAGCAGGCTGGGACACATGGCTAGTTCCTCTGGGCTGGATGTAATGTGAGGACCTTGTATATTCTATTTAATGTCTAGTGAATGCAGGCTAGCACACATGACTGGGTACTCTGGGATGTATGCACTGTGGGGACCTCATTAATTCTGCTCACTGTCTAGTGAATGCAGGCTGGCACACATGACTGGGCACTCTGGAATGAGTGAGGGGTGGGGTGTCTGTAGTAATCCAATAAGCTTATGAAGGGTGGCTGTCCCTGTGTCGGCTTCACTGCAGTTAACAGCATTAGTGTAGCTGTTCCTGTGTCTGCATCACTGCAACTAACAGCATTAGTGTAGCTGCCTCTACTCATTTTTGTGTTAGCAAAGACTGCTTGCTGTCTGCAACATGGCAACCTAACTGGCTGTTGCTTCTTTATACATAATGCTGCTTTATTTCTGTGTTGGGCTATGTGAATCATTTAAAGCTTCTATTTGCTTGCATATGTCTCTGGAGCTGTACTGATGCACTGTGATTTGAATATCTCCACACCCATGTGAATTTTGTTTTTTAACAAGACACATCTTTATTAAATTATCACGTATGACACAGGCAATATTACATCTATATAAATGAAAATAAACCATACCAACACAATCTCAGTTGCAAACATTATACATTACAAACCATGCCGATACAACTGTAGCTGCAAACATTATACATCACTTATAAGCAATCCAGTCATTGTCAGTTAACCATTACATAGCCCATTCAAATCCTGCCTTATTTTAAACCTCGTTCCTCCTCTGCATATATTGATTCCACACTTCCCAACTTCCCATTTTTTCCTATATAATTTACTCCTACCATTTTCTAGAGATCCCAATTCCAGTTGTTTTATCTCTGTTACTATCTTTACTACTTCTAGTAAAGTTGGTTTAGACTTTGATTTCCATTTTCTAGTAATTGCTTTTTGGGCAGCCATCATAATTAGATTCAGCAAGGCTTTAGTATGTCTAGGCAATTCTGATTCTGTTTCATAGCTAAAAAAAAATAATTTCCTTAGTTACACCAGTTTGCTCACTCAGCATCTCTGACAGAGCAGTCTTCAGGAATCTTTAAAATCTACCAACTCATTGCACTCCTAGAATCTATGTTCCCAATTACCTCTTTCTTCCACGTTACACCTCCAACATTTGCTGTCTACCTGAGGAAAAATCCTTTGGAGTCTACTTGGGTATAAAAATAACTATGTAAAGACTTACAAGCAAAGATCCTAAATCTTCCAGACTTTGTTGCATATTTGGGAGACATACATCTATCCCCCATTGTTTCTTTGTGAATTGCTTATTCAATCTCTTTTCCCAGTCATTTTTAACCTCCTCTGATTGATTCTTATAGTTAGCATTTCAATATTTTATATGCTGTACTAATTATTCCTCTCTTAATGGCAACTTCTGTTCTAGATGCTACTAAAAAATTCTACCAGTGCTGGTCATTCATTTAAGACCCCCCCATTTCTTTCTCTTTGCCTATAATCTGATATCAGTCCTTGATAGGGAAGGTAATCTGTGACCTGCAGTCCAAATAAGTTGTTGGCATCTTCCCATTCTATTACCTTTCCCTCTTTAGTTATTTGCTCCCAATACCTTGGTTCCTTTACCAGTTTTCTCGAATAAATTGCAGCCCCCTCTTGCCCATCGTCTGTATTCCTAATTGCAGACATCCCTATCAGCAGAATCTCTTTTCTCCATTCCTGTGTTGGCTTAGTTCTTAGAATGCTTTTTGCTACTTTATGAATATAATATTCTGTGTGATTATTGTTATTCTCCTTAAAGGTCTGCATCCCAGTCTCTCCTTGTTTCTTGAGCTCCCCCCTGTTTCAGCAATTGGAAGAATAAGCTTATCCCACTTGACTCTTGCCATCTTCCCCTCCCAGATAAAATGCTTCATCTTTTTATTAATTGCTATCCACAACTTCTCCTCTGGTTGATTAAAGTATGCCTGGCCTGTGTATAAGACTAAAGGCACTAAAAACATTTTAACTGCATGTATCTTACTATCAATATCCATATAACAGATCTTTCATTTTCTCAGTTTTTGTATTATCTTTTGTTTAGTCTCGTCCCACTTATCCTTAGCTGACACACCACAACAGTTTTAATCCATACTAAATACTTCATTTTATCATGTCCCCATAAGTATGGATATTGCTAAACCAATTTGTATGCGAGTACATAATTTACCGCTATTGCCTTTGTTTTAGCTTCATTTATTTTCTATCCCAAAAAGATTTGGAGCTGTTTCAATATGTTCTACAGTACTGTAATGTCCATTTCTGGTTTGTCAGGTATAAAAAATAATGTCATCTGCAAATAGAGACATATTTTCTTGACTACCATACCAATTATTATCCTTGAATTTCTGAGTTCCTTATTTTCTTTGCCAATGGTTCTAAATATAATGCAAATAACAAAGGGAAGAGAGGGCATCCCTGCAAGGTTCCTCTGCTCAAGCAGAGATTACCAGAGAGGATGCCACTCACTTTAATTTTCACCTCGAATCCATCATATGACCTCCTAATGAACCTTATAATTGTATCAAATATTTCCATTGCTCTGCTCATAAAGTCCCAGCTGACTCTGTCAGATCTTTCTCTGTATCAAGACCAACCAACAACAATGGTATTTTCTTATATTCTGATTCCCTCCAGATCATCAGCCTTCTGTTAATGTTGTCAAATATTTGCCCCCCCCCCCTCCACAAAACCACATTGATCCATATCTGTCAGTTTTGGCATCACTTTTGCCATTACTTTAGCCATTATAGACATAAACACTTCATAATTATGATTTAGTATTTGAAATGGGCATGTATGAAGCTGGATCTGATGGATCTTTACCCTCTTTATGTATTACAGCTACCACCACTTTCTTTGAGGATGTTGGTACTTCTGTTTCTCTTAAAATACTATTAAACAAAACCTTCCAGATCTTTATCAACTTTTTTCCTCCTAGCTTCCAAACTTCCGAACTTCCACAGGAATATCATCTATTCCTGGGGACTTTCCTGTAGATGGTTATACATCACCATTTATATCTCATCTCCTCCTATACTAACTGTTAGTAATTGAGCCTTCTCTACCTCTAACCACGACATATTTAATTCTTCCATAAACATTTCCATTTGTACCTTTTCTTGGTTTCCATATTTCTCTGCTTTATACAGGCTTTCATAGAAATTCTGAAATAGTTCTAATATTTTTGCATGATCCCTTGTTATCTTCCTTGTTATAGGCTCCCCAAGCTTGGTGACAGCCCTTTCTACTTTCTGTTGCCTAAGTCATTGTACTAAAAGTTTTTGTGCCCTAGAGTTATTATCAAAAAGCAGTTGCTTAACAGCAATCTTTATAAACTCATGCATATTATTGAGGTAATCCCTTATTTTCTGTTTAGCATTGTGCAGTTGCTTCCCTTCTTGTTCTGTGAGATTCCCCCTATTTTGCAATACTTTAACATTTGTCAGTCCCTCTAAATAATTCTTGTTACTTCTTAACCGTATCTCCCTTTCTTTTATTTCCACCCTATTTTTAAACTCCACTTTGATTTTATCCCACTCCTTAGCTATATTTTCAGAAGAAATGTCTATCTTCTCTAATAGTTACTGAATATTTTCTACTACCCATTCCTTAAATTCCTGTCTTTTCAACAGATAGTTTGAAAGCTCCAGTGTCTCATTTTTATTTCATTACCCTGAGTTTTTATTTTAGTTATTATTGGCACATGATCTGAAATAGTTATTGGGTACGTATCAAGACCTTCAGTAAAATGTAGTTGTTCCTGTGAAATGTAAATTCTGCCTAGCCTAGCCTAATTTTTGTATCTTGGGAATAATATGTAAATTCACTCTAAACTCCTAGTACTGAATTCACATCTTCCATGCAAAATGTTTTCATAAATTTCTTTAAAAATCTACCCTCCTTTGTTATATCTTCAGTATTGCAATCAAATTCCATTCCCCATCTATAAGTAATATTCCTTATTGAAAGCTGGTTATTTCTCCCAGAATTTTCTTGAGCTCCATTATAACATTTTTTAGTGGAATATAAATACATGCCAGTGTAATCCTCCTCCCTTGCCAGTAGCCCATTAGTACTACACACTACCATTATTGTCTTTTTATCCTCTTCTATTACTTTTTGAGCTCCTGTTGCAATTAATATAAGTACTCCTCTCTTCCTTTGCCTAATGTATTTGCCTGAATAACCATCTTGAAAACCATTCTTTATCAAATTCACATGTTCAGTTCTTTCTAAGTGTGTCTCCTATAGCATCACTATTTGCACGCTACAATTTTAATGTAGTTCACTACTCTTTCTTTTTTGTATTTATCTGTGAGACCATAAAGGTTTAAAGACATTATATAAAGCTTCATATTCTTCAGAAATTATTATTCCCACCTTGTATCTATAACAACTTTTTTGTTAAATGTGCAGTTTCAGCTTTTGTGTTACATGCATGCGCTGTTTGGCAGGTTAAGCTTTTTAAGTTGTTTCTTGTCATCTCCACTTGAGCGGATGACGCATCTTACTCTTTGTTTTATTGAAAATCCTCAAACAAAGATACACACCCAATACCCCCCCAAAACCCATTAACCTAATAACAACACACAAAACTTATGTACATCTTCAAATATTGGAATTTTACCTTCCTAATATGAACAAATGCTCCAAACTGACAGACACACACACACAGTCGCACAAACACACACACACACACACACACACACACAGACTTGAGCTAACCTAAAATAAGCATTATCCATGCTAAGACACATGGCATAGCCTGTGGTTCCATTAAGTGCTGTCTAGTTTTGTCTTATCTTTATAGCTCTTTCAGTTGGGAAAACACTTGAATGTTTTCAGAAACATTTTCTCAAATCCATTTCCCTTCATCATATTGTCTGCTAGAGGCATGAGTACCAGACACAAAACTGTTTGCTAGAAAAAAAAGACTTATAATATTCAATGTTCTTTTTAATTTACTTGTTTCCCTTAAAACTTGTTAGTAGATTAAGCTAATGGCCTTAACCTGGTCATTCCCCTATGCAAGAATAAGATAAAGCACACCAATTTTTCTTTTGTCATGCTCTTTTAACCAGATCTTTTTTTTTACATTGCAATGCCTACATTTCTTAAAACTAAACAAGGAGAAAAAGAGAAGAAGGAAAAAAGAAAAAAAAATCTGGAGCATCTATTTACATTAGTATCCGCATTACACTTAAAAATAACTGAAAAAAAACTTAACTTTATAACATGCAAAGAAAGCCATGCACCATTTAAATAGTACTATTAAGAAAAAATTGTTTTGCTTACAGTTAACTTTCTTCCTCCTCTTCCCTCTGCTGAGTATTTTTCCAACACTTAGTGACATGAAGTAGGGCATATGCTTTAGCGTCCCCTACAAGTTTAACAAAGTCTAAAAAAAGTCCAATATTTCTAGAGTTTTTTTTTGTTCTGTCATGTTTCACAAATATAATTATTGCTTTGTAATCCCACATTTGTCAATTTCCAAGTTGCTGATTTTATTCTCCAAACATGAAGTAGGGTATATTCATGCTTTAGAGTCCCCTACAAGTTTAACAAAGTCCAAGAAAGTCCAGTATTTCTAGATTTTCTTGTACTATTCCTGTTCATCTCCTTCTCCCAAACCCTGTCTCTCTGCTTCATTTCCAATGTGATCTCGATTTTTCTAATCAACTCTAGTGTTTTTCCCCTCTTTCAAGCATTTTCCATTTCAGTACTGGAAAAGGTTTCACTGGCACAGTTTCCCTGTGGTCTTTATTACCAGAAGAACAAGAAGCAGAATGTCCATCTGTTTCACAGCTCATGTTTTGCTGAACAAACTTTTGTATCGCTTCCTTACCATGTACATCATCAAAAAATGATTTTGTTCCTCCAGAGAAAATATTTTGAAGATAGCTGGTTGCAGCAGTTTGAATCTCACACTGCTTCTCAATTTACTCTTCTTCTGCCTGGTGTACAGTGAGTAGTCATTCTCCACAAACACTCTGCTGTATCCCAGTTTTGTTTTTTGTGTCCTGCCACAGTTTTGTCAGAATCAACTCTTCTGCTGGTAATATTGCATCTTTACTATTAAAGGTCTAGGTTGTTTTCTCATAGCCAGGTTTGGAGCATGCACATGATATACCCATTCAATTAACAATTCCTGTTGTGGAATACCAGTCCAGTTGCTTATTTATACTTTCATAAAATGAATACAGACTCTTCCTTCCAGCTTCTCTGGTACAGCAGAAAATCTTAGATTTTCCCTATGTGCTCTGTCCTCTAGTTCTATTACTTTTTGAAATATCTCTACTTGTGCAGTCTCATATTCAGCTAGCCTTTTCTTCCTTTCAGTTTCTGAGTTTTATACCTTTTTTTTATATCACCTTGTCTGAATATCTGTTTAAAGCTTCTTTCATTTTTTCAAGCCTTTTATTGTTTGAATTGATATACTCATCAGTGTTTCATTTATTTTAGTCAGGTCTGTGTGCAGTTGTCTTATACATTCCTCTAGGTTACTAGAAGTCATGTCTGGAGCTTGCACTGCATTTTACTGAAAAGATACAGTACTTTTCCAAGTCAGTGTTTTTTCATCACCATTTGCAGCTGAATTGCCTTCAGGTCCTCTGTATTTCTTTTTTGCTGGCATCAAGGCAGTACACTTACCATCCAGAAATTTACCCAGAAATCTAGGTCCACTGGATTTCTCTGCTATGTTTCTGTTTATACACTGGGAGGGCTAGAATTAAGCTGTTACTCAATGTGCAGCCATCTTAGAAGACCCCCCCACCATGTGAGTTATTTGATAGCTTGCCTATCCTAGTTGTCTTTGCATAGAAAAAGTATGCAAAGAATACTTCTAGTTGCCACAGGAGGCAGCAGAAACCTCAGGTACAGCAGGTTTAGTGGCATCTATGTCTTTTCCTGTCTTTGCTTCATCCCATTCAAGTCATCCTCACTTATGTCAGGTTTCCTGGTTTTGTCTCCCTTCTGCAGGTTTCCATACTTTCCCTGAGTATCAGGCATGTTAGCAGTGGCCTGGAGCAGCTACTCTGACAACGACTGTGGCTGAGGTTGGTGAAAAGAGTGGGTTCTGATCCAGAATAGGCAGGTAGTCCACCCCAGTTTCTTGACTTGGCTTCACTGGAGCTGGAGTGATTAGTGGAATTTCTGTTTGACTGAGCAGTGACCTGCTTGGTCACTAGCTAGCAACTGCTCCTGTAGCAAGTAGCAGACACACTGAACTGGCTAGCCAGTGCTATCAGGCCACCAGCAGTGGTTGTTACCATTGTCACTAGATACCTGGACCCAGGATCACCATCTAATGTTTCCCCTGGGCCATTTAGCAGCTGGCAGGCTGCCTCTACCCCATCCTATCCTCAGTAATTTTTCTCTAAGTCTTTCTATGAAACTCTCAGTGTTACCCCCACCTTGTGTATCCGCTTCCACCTTTGTTTGTCTATGATTTTCCATGAGTGTGTCTGTGTGCCCTTGCTCCTGACCTCACTCTCTTTTACTCCCACATTGTTTCTCTCACCCTTTCCCTCTTTCCTTCTCTCTGTCTTTAAATATATATATATATATATATATATATATATATATATATATATATATATACTGGATCATATGCAATTAGTAGGCTAGCTGTCCTTGCAGGTCATTTTAAACCTAGCCAGTTTCCCATGCATGGGATAAATCATTTAGAAGCTGCATCTGTCCATTTGCAGTACAGGGGTCTAAGTTTAGCAGTTGAATGACATTTGCATCAAACAGATAAACATTAATCCCTATCCATTGAATGTTCATTCAGCAGACATTTATTTCAGTGAATGGGAAAGTAACTAGTTGGCCAACACTTCCCCATCTGTCCTTTTCCTCACTGTAGTTTGGTCTCGGAGTTGGCATATATAGTTGGGGGGCAAAGCCCCCCACCTGGTTAGGTTTGAAATACTGCAGTATGTGAGACGGGGAAGTGTTGGCTAACTAGTTACTTTCCCTGGTGAAAATCATATTTGCTGAGTGAATGTTCGATGTATAGGGTTTGATGTTTAGCCATTTGATGCAAATATCATTTGACGGTTAAACATAGACCCATACTAGTAGTTATGAGGTAAATTTTCTGTTTCCCATCTATAGATCCAAGTTGCAGTTGAATATGGGAAGGGATGAACTTGTTTTATGTGGATGGGTAGTCTTTTCCTGAGCAGTGGTATCCTTTACGAGATATACCTGTCCCTCCTAACTGTTCTGTTGATGTTGCAGAAGAGGTTTAAATCCCTAGACAGAATATTTCTGATGCCATTTGACTTGCTGATGTGCAGTAAATCCATCAGTCTGGGTCAAGATGATGTCTTGTAAGCCATACATGGAACACCTCTTAGCAGTCTGTAGGATACCAGGTATAGTGACAGGGCTTTGAGTTGGTCCCTGTAGGACATGTTGTTTAGACCATGTATCCTTTTAGTAAGTTATCTCTGTGGGCATCCCAGTTGTTGCATGTGTGGAAAGATACATGCCAAAGAGGGCATTATATTCAATGACTGGCCTAAGGCTGGCTAAGAAAACGGGGACAATGACATCCCTAGACACTATAGCTTGGTTTATAAGCTGTTCAGTATAGAAGGAACAAACAAAGGACTTTCTTACAACAATGGGCACATGTTGGTCAAAAGTTAGGTCACTATCCACATAGGTTTCCAAATCCCGAATAGCTGGGTCAACTCTTAGAGGTGTATTGTGAATGTGATAGTTTCTTATGGTAGATGACTTTTCAATGGATACAATAATGCATTTTTGGCACTTAGTGAAAGTCCATGATTTTGGCACCAGTTATTTATTTGGGATAAACCTTCCTGCAGGACTGCTAAGTCATTTCAGAATTCAATGACTGCTCTAATCTTGCAATCATCTGCAAACTTAATCAGCCATAGACCTTTGGTATTGGCTTTTACTTCTGAAAAGTAGATGCCAAACAGGAGATGCCCCAACACAGAACCCTGGGGGACTCCATTGGTGATTGGTCTCTTTGTGGAGGTAACTTACCCTATTTTTGATTTCCTGTATACTATCTGTGAGCCATTTGGCAGTCCAGCATGTGATACAGAGGTTTATTGCCAGTTTATGTAGCTTTTCTACTATGCCAAATTGAGGAATTGTATCAAAAGCTTTGGCCAGGTTGAGGTATGTGGTGAGTACCATTTTGCATTCATTCATTCATTGCTTTGGCGACCATTTCAAAAAAAAAAGAAACTACCAGGTTGAGTAGGTATGACCTGCCATGGATGAATCCAAATGAAACTGGTCCAGTGTTTGGAGGTTCCCTGTGTTCTGATTGATTAATTCCATGATAGATATTTCCATGGGTTTGCATATGAGAAGGGTCAGACTTATAGGTCTTTAATTGCTTTGGTCTGTGGAGGGTCCTTCATTACACAGGGATGAATGACTGTAGCTGTTGTCTATTTGCTTAGTACAAAACCTTTGTGGAGGCTGTAATTGAACAGCATTGCTAAGAGTCTGGCTATATTATGCTTCCTACTATTTAAGATGCATCCAGGGATATTGTCGGGACCCACTGATGCAGTATTTTTAGCTTTTGATAGCGCTTTCAGGACTTGGTCTTGTGGGATAGCTGGAGGTAAGCCAGTTTCAGGTATATCTGAGGGAGAGGTGGAGGGGAGAAAGGGGTAAAGTTAGAGCTAAATTTACCAGCCAGTAGGTTTGCTGTATATTCAGACTCAGTGTAGGTAACATTGTTCACAATCAGCTCAGGGCATTACTGCATTGTATTTTTGAGATTATGAATATAATTAGCTACTTTAGCTTCCCACTTGGATTTGGTGGATTTTATTAAACTCATGAGTTGTTTGTTTATTTCAGTGACAAGGGCCCTAACATTCTGAGAATTCTTCTTCTTACTTTTGATTAAAATTATTTTCCTTTTATTATAAAGCTTGTTGATATAATGGTTTCACCATGTTGGTATATAAACTGAGTCCTTTAGCCAAAAAAAAAATCCTGTCTCTTCCAGCCTGCTTTACCTTAAAATGTTTATGCTGCATAGTCCTTTGCTTGCTATACCCCTTTTCTTGATTTCCACTACTCTCCCCTTTCCCTACCTTTTAATGAACCAGGAAAAGGTTTCAGCTTGCTGTGTACCTTTTATCACCACTCCTTACCACTTCCTATTCTTTTTTTTGTGCACACCAGTTGCTTGCAAATACAGGTGAGAGGTCATATTGACAGCTGTATTTCTCATTGCCATTCTAGGAAGCATCACGCAGTCCAAGCTAGTAGCTTTGCCATTTTTCATAGGCTCTTTGCTGTGTCATTCCTTTCTTCATTTATGAAGTTTCCTTTTTACCTCGGCTACCTACCTCATTTCAGTGCAGCAATCTTCCTACTTGTGTTGTTTGTACCTGTTTCTTCATTCATGTCTACTTAGCAATACTCTGGTGTCTACCTGTGAAGCATTATCTCTGTGTGTGTTAATGTGCTGATCCATGACTCCAGCATGGAGCACTGCACTACAGGATAAAGCTTGTTAGCACCTCATATTCTTAACCTTTTGGATGAATCGGCCTGTACTTACTTTTTATTTCAAAGGTTCATAGGTAGGTACTAGGCTATCTGCCCAAAGGCATTTATAAGCCTAGCCAGAATGTGTTGGATTTCGCCGCCCCCTTAGATTAGTTCCCTGTGTCTCTGTCCAGCAGAGCCACTGAAGTGATCCCCGGGGTAAACATTCTGTTTCCCATCCACTCGTCAAGGTTTCTCTTGAAGAGTGTTAGCGAGGAGCTCTGCCTAATGTAGATTGGAATCTTGTTCCAAAGCATGGGAAGTCTCTCGGACAGGAATCTATCCATCCAGCACATCCTATTTACTGTTGTGGTGAGGTTTAGATCCCTAGAGCGTGTGGCTCGAGGGGATAAGGTTTTCTTTAGGTGGAGCATGTCCATCAATTCTGGGTTGGACATGGCCTTGTATGTCAGGCAGAGATCACCTCTGAGTAGGCGGTATGCAACCTAGTACAGCTGGAGTTTCTTCAGTCGAGCTGCATAGGGCATCTGTCTGAGGCCAGTGATCCTCTTGGTGAGGTACTTCTGTGGTCTTTCCAGCTGTTGCAGGTGTCTTGAAGGTACATCCCAAATGGGGCATTGTACTCTATGATGGGTCTGATGAGTGATGAGTAGAGGGACACAATGACCTCTTTTGATCTGGA
Organism: Protopterus annectens; assembly: GCF_019279795.1. Lineage (NCBI taxonomy): Eukaryota > Metazoa > Chordata > Ceratodontiformes > Protopteridae > Protopterus > Protopterus annectens. The sequence goes on along the minus strand of NC_056744.1, from coordinate 1,607,343,963 downwards.
TGCAAACCCTTTTGTGATTAGGTGGGCCACATAGAAGGATTTTCTAACCACTTTGGCAATGTGATTATCAAAGGAGAGATTACTATCTACTTGTGTTCCCAGATCCCTTATTACGTTTTCTGTATTTAGGGGACTACCACCTATGTGGTAGTTTGTGGGTACTTTGTTTTTTCCAAAGGGGATGACTATGCACTTTTTGGCATTTAGCTTGAGGCCATGATTTTGACACCAGATATCTGTCTCTGTGAGACCCTTTTGGAGGATGTCTGTGTCAGCCGGAGAGTCAATTATAGCCCCTAGTTTGCAGTCGTCTGCGAACTTGGTCAGCATAGTCCTCCTGTGCTTGCCTGTACCTCTGAGAAGTATATGCCAAACAGGAGGGGTCCTAGGACTGAGCCCTGGGGAATGCCACTTATAACCGGTTTAGAGTCAGACCTAGCTCCTGCAACTCTCACCATGTGGGATTTGTCTGTGAGCCAGTTGGCAACCCATCTTGTGACACAGAGGTTTATGTTCAGGCTGGTGAGCGTGTCTATAATACCAGAATGGGGAATGGTGTCGAAGGCCTTTGCGAGGTCTAGGTAGGCTGTGTGTACCACCTTCCCTCATCTATAGCCTTGGTAACTGTCTCAAAGAAGTCCACCAGGTTTAGGAGGCATGGTCTGCCCTTAATAAAGCCGAACCGGGTAGGGTTTAGTGTTTGGAAGTTCCCAATGTCTCTGTTAATGAGTTCCATGATGATGCGCTCCATAGCCTTGCAGATCAAGCTAGTCAGGCTTATAGGGTGATAGTTCCTGGGGTCTGTTGTGGCTCCACCTTTGTGGAGCAGAATAACCATTGCTGTGCACCACTCTATGGGTACGTAGCCTGTGGAGAGGCTGAGTTTGAACAGTATGTTTAGGTGAGGGGTTAGTTCGCCTTTGAGCTTGTGTAGGATGCAGCCTGGGACACCGTCCTGTCCCATTGATGCTGTGTTTTTGGCTTTGGAAAGGGCTGTTTTAACCTGAGTGTCTGTGATTTCAGGGGCTCTACATTCTTCTGGTATGGTTATGGTCCCTTTTGGGTGTGAGAGGGGGGTAAAGTTTGCACTGAACCTGTCTGCCAGGATGTTAGCAATATCGGTTGGTTCAGTGTATTTTGTGCCATTCTGCACTAACTTCGAGCAGATCTGAGCATTGCCACTTAGATTCTTGACATAGCTAAAGAATGCCTTGTGTTTATCTTTGGAGTCCTTGGCAATTTTTCTTTCGAAGCTCGCCTTGGACAATTTTATGAGGGATCGTAGTTTCTTGCTTATACTGATCAGGGATGTCTTCCCTTCTTGGGATTTTACTCTTTTCTGTACTAGTTTCCTCCTTCTATTGTATAGCTTGTTTATGGCAGGGGTCCACCAGACTGGTTTTCTTTTCTTGGAGGAGTGAGTCTTGGTTTTGCTTGGGATAGTATGATCTATGCATTCTTGTAGGTGCCCGTAGAATGCATTAGTAAAGGGTTTTGCAGCTTGGACGGCGTTATCCTTTAGAATGGGGGCTTTGAATCTTTCCACCTAGTCTTAAGTAACATAAAGTTTGCTTTTGAAAAAGTTTTTCATGGTGGTTTCCTTGTCTGGGGGTGGGGGCGGAATATGGATATCCAAAGTGATTTGTTTATGGTCAGATCTAACCAGCGAGGGGTTGACCTCCGGTGTGGAATACCGGTCACCCATGTTGGTGATGACCAGGTTCAATATGTTGTCACCTCTGGTGGGAGTGTTGACTAGTTGATCCAGGGCATTTGAGTTTATAAATTCTAGGAAATGTTGGGCAAGGGAATTAGTACATGAGTAGTTCTCCCAGTTAATTTTTGGGTAGTTGAAATCACCCAATATTAGGGTGTTTGGTAGGACCTTTATGTTTCTCAGTGTTTCTAGAAACGTGGAATGGGGGTCCTGGGACATGGTGGGTGATCTGTAGCAAGCTACAATTTGAATTGCAGTTTTGCCCATTGTTAGTTGCACATGGATGATCTCTGAAGCATTGTGCTGTGCCACTAACCTAGAGGTATGGGTCTCCTTGATAAATATGGATACTCCCCCACCTTTTGTATTTCGGTCCGGGTTCTGTGGCCGAAATGTATGGTATGAGTTGTAGCATGGTAATGCTGGGGTGCTCTAAAGCCTTAAACCAGGTTTCTGTTACTGCACATATATCGATTTTCTCCATACTGAGGAGTACCTCGAGTGTGTGCATTTTGAGGTTTAGACTTCTGGCATTGAGTAGCATTACCCTCAGATTTTTGTTACTTGTGCTTTCTAAAACTATTTGCTATATTAGGCTGTACTGATGCTCTGTACGACTTAAATCTATGTTCTGTCTTTACTGTTATCAGTCAAAATGTTAACTGCAACTTTAAAGCAAATTATGAAAGGTAATAATGTTGAGGTCATGTGAAAAATAAAACTGGAAGTATTAAGCATTCTATTCCCAGTATTGTGAGCTTTATAGTTTTTTTTGTGTTCGGTTCATGGGTATGCCATTATTTTTCAGTAGAAAGAATTCTGTGTATGTTAGCAAAATAAGTAATAAGTAACACTCAAAAAGTTTTGCTTTTATTTTAAGTCAGATGAGACTTTTTATTTTTCACTCAGATTTGCACATTTCTGCTGTTTAAGTGCAGAGAACAAGGCTAGATTTCACACCTCTCAGGCTTACCAGTTTCGGAGACAAAAGAGCTTTTGTATTGATAGCAGAATTGTCTGGCCTGAGCTATAAAATACTCCTGAGCAGTAAATAACATACAAAAAATCTTCCCAATTAGGGGAATGCACAAGCTCAAAATGTCATAAAGACTAAATTAGGGCATCTGTTTTGATATGTTGATAGTCTCTAAATTCTATGTAATTATTTATTTAGCAATACATTGTCAAATGTTTACTGTAATGATACCTTGACAACAAGACTGTATACTCTTATGTACTATTAATTTGTCCATGTAGTTATTCAAAGGTATAGTAAATTATTGTGTGGGAAACCACAGTATGCTGTTTTTCGTTTACTGTGGGTTTTTGTATGTTAGATTTTTGGAGCTCTATCCCCATGTCTGTAATGAAAAGGCAGAACTAGTCTCAGTCACACTATGCCAGTATACAAACTGAATAAATTATAATCACGATGAGTAATGGCAAATGAATGAGTACCCTGACATTTGGATAATTTTATCTTTATATCATAAACCTGATTTTTGTTTTTTCTTAAATAGAAAATCCTCAAGTGCCAACATTACAGTCTGTAGCCAGCCATATACTGATGTATCACATGAGGGAACAGATTTTATTTTTTGTTTAGATTTAAAATATATATGCATGCAGTCACAGACATAAGTGCGTGCACATACATACACACACACACACACACACACACACACACACACACACACACACACACACACACACACACACACACACTCACACTCACACTCACACACACACACACACACACACACACACACACACACACACACACGCACACACACGCACACACATGCACACACACCCTAAATTATGTTAATAATACAACAGACAAGCAGTCAGGGTATAGACTGCAGCTACACTGTGTACCAGGGCACTGAGGAGATCAGTTTAGTCACAGGACTGAGAGATCTGTGATTCATACACAGAAGTGCACATCAGTTTTTGCTTGAGCTCTGCACCCCAGAGTTTTAAAGGATCATGATCTCTCAATCACTTAGTGTGAAAACTCTGGAAAAACGCAAAAATTACTGGGGAGACAAAGACCCAAAATGGAGATAGATTTTAAATGCTGCTTTTACAAACTATTAAGAAGTTTTGAATTAGCATGCATTTTTCTGAAGGATATGAAGTTTGAAACTAAAAATGTCTAATATTATTTACTGACTTCAATCCTCAGTGATTTGCCTGAAAGCCATAATTTTTATGAGATGATAACCTAGGCATGTTACAAAATTCAGGACAGTTGAGGGTAATGTCATGAGCAGAAATGCAGAACTGCATGCCAGGAAAATGAAGAGTAAATTCTAAGCCACAAATGCTCTCTGCCTGAAGTATATAGAACCTGCCTAGGTTGCAGAGTGCTATGTAGGTTTTGCAGAGTTCAGTAATCAGCACTACACCACAATACAATAATCTTGCAGGGCCCTCCCAAACACCATACAATATGAAGACCAAAGTGGCCATCAGGCCCCCCCCCCCCAATCTGCACAGGTGACCTATTCATCCCCCTGAATAGTGGGAGGCCTACAGGCCATTTATTTCTTCTAGAGGTTGATGGTTAAGTATCAGCAGTTGTGTTAACATCCTTCTCAGGGACTGAGTTTTCCTTTAGGTCCTATTAGTTGTCTTTGTACAAACCCTATGGATGGTATGCAATGAGCATACCTGAGGGACGTGTGTGTCTCCCATACCTGTCATCCTGGTAGTCTGACAGTTTTCAGCAGAGACTGCTGCAGTGCATGACACCCTGATTTCACGCTGCACGAGTAATGTACTCATTTCTTAGTGCATTGGTGACATGTGCTACATATGTATTGCTCACATCCTCATGCTAAAAACAGTATACAGGCTTAAGATACTTAGTTTATTGCACAAATGAAGTTAATATTGACACCACAAATCCATTGTTTGTGCAGCAATTTTACTATGAAAAAATACAGAGCCATTCATTTTATTAACTTCAATATGCAGAAAAAATAGGTTTATATATGTGTATATATATATATATATATATATATATATATATATATATATATATATATATATATATATATATATATATATATATATATATATATATATATATACGTGTGTGTGTCTAATAGGAGCCATTTTTTAGAAGTTTGGTTGCAGTCTTGCAGTACAGTACTGGAAAGTATTAAGTCCTGTAAGAGTATTTACAACATATCTGTTGACTTATTTTGTCCCCAAGGTATGGTGCACAGCTGTTGTGATGCCACTTCTTAAAGTGGACCTACCACCAGCCCTGAATACCCATTACCCTGATGAGTCTCATCTGCAAAGCCATGGAATGTGTCATAATTAAACTAATTAACTATGATATCAAAAATCTTATAAGACTCAAAATCCAGTTGTAGCCTTTGCTAAAGGTAGGTCATGTCTGATGAATCTGTTAAACTACTATTTTTACAAGGTAACACAAGCCATGGATTAGGGTCAGGCTGTCCATACAACATACCTTGACCTAGCTAAAACATTTGATACAGTACCACATGCTAACATAATAAACAGGCCAAATGAGATCCAAACCGATACCCATCGAATTAGGTGGCTAGCAAATTGGCTGAGGGGTAGAACTCATATAGTGAGAACTGCAGGTGCATTCTTAGAGAATATGAAGGTTACCAGTCGTGTTCCTCAGGACTCTGTACTATGTACTGTACTCAGACTTCCATTTATTAGCTGGGGCTCTCTGAATAGCCAAGTTCATGAATAAAGTGTAAAATGGGTGTCATTTTCAAGTCACCCTCTGCTATGCAGAAGCTCCAACTTGAACTCACACAATAAAAAATGCTAAAAAGCAGGTCAAAACTGAGTACTAAAAATTGCAGTATAGTCACATTTGGCAAATAATCCCTCCAGCCACCTTATAGTATAAACAATACTCCATTTGAAGAGACCTTGGAACATGGGTAGATAGATAATTCTCTTGGTTTGACCATCATGTTGCAAAAATGGATAGGAATTTCTTTTTACCTGGCACAACTAATTAATTGCAAAGGGTATTTTATCTCAATCCAAAGAAGCTCTTATTCTTTCACTCAGACTTCTGTCATTACAATCCACCAATATCAGTAAATATGCAAAATTTCTGCGGAAGTAAGTCATCTAAATAATTCCAGATTAAAGGGATCTGTAACTAATGATGAATTTTGTTTTCACGGAGCTTATCTCCCCGGGCCTCTACTGAAAATGGACATATATCCAGTTAGACTAGCCCGGTCAACAAATGTAAATTAAAATAAAATAAAATAAAATAAATAAAAATAAATTCTATATTCCTTATTGATAAGTCCAATCTTTGAATACAATGCCCCTAATGGGATTTATCTTACTAGGCATATAAAGCAATTGGAAAGACTCCATAGTGGTTTACTATCAGATTTGCAATCATTACAATTTTAAATCCTAAAATAACCTAAACAGAAGGTTGCAGGTTGTAAATGTTGAAGACCACAAGAGCAAACAATTTTGAACATCGACTTTCCCGACCTGCACAAACACAGGAACAAATACTAACATGGGTCCAGAAGGGGGAGGGAGGTCTGTGAGTTTGCTCTTGTGGTCCTCATTATTCTCCTCTTGAACCTTTTGGTTGTGTTATTTTAGGATTCCAAATTGTAATGATCACAAATCTGATAGTAAACCCCCAGAGGTTCCTAACCAAGAAGATCACAGGCTTAAAAGACAAGAGCAACTTGGAAGCCCTGTCTCTCCCTGTACTTGGTATCCTATAGACTCCTTAGGGGTGCTCTGTAAATGATTCAGATGGATCTGTGCCCTGACCTGTCAAAACATGTATAGATAAATAAATAAAGTAAAATTCCTCTTTCTGTGTTTGTTAGCATTAACGAGAAAAAGAATAATATAAATTTGGAAAAATCTGCTTCCTCTTTTTCAGAATTCATATATTTAATAGGGTTTATGATAAGGAAATGAACGCAGTAGGACTGCATTCTATCTGTTTCTTTGAAGTTTTAGTTTAATTTGCTTTGTCAAATATTTATTTGATAAATGCAAATAATGCTGAAATTTAAACATTTATATGCCGAAATTTTATATTTACTGACTTGTATGTAATAATGATGATATTTCCTTTCTTTTTATAATTAAAAGTTATTTAAGTGTTTAAAAAAAGTAATGCTGCCCTCTGAATAAAATGACCCCCTTTACCTCTTCCTGTAAAAGCTCCTAGCTCTACTAACCTTTCATGTTGTAGGAGTTGCTGTCTTTTGGAATACTATATGGCACTAATGATTGTGTTAATGAAGGCAGCTGGAAGTCAGTGCAGCAGTTCGGCATAAAACACTGGGCATTCTTCTTGATGTAGAAGGATGAGAGCCTGACTATTGCACTGACAAAGTAAAATTGTGTACACATACCATAAATGTAGATGTTCGAGTGTATACACTGTTGCAGTCATCACCTGTGGGTTATCCCTGCTTTGGTAGCCATTGGCCGGTCCGAATACCAGAGTCAATGTTTTTGTGCACCGGCTGCTGTCGCCTGTAGTCAGACGTCAGGTCATCAGTGCTATAAAGCAAGGAAGCTGATGTCATTACATCAGTTTTTCTTGCCCTAACCCATCAGAAGCACAGGGAAATAAGGAAAAGTGGTCCTGGTGGCCAAAAGCCACTGTGGAACGCTTATGTCCCCCTAGGGGAAGATGCTGTATGGGGGATGGATGGAGGGAGGGAAACCAGGACTGTAATAGTGAATACACTCAAACATCTACATTTATGGTAAGTGTACACAACTGTACTATGTTCTCCGTGTTGCACTGTTGCAATCATCACCTGTGGGAGGATTCCCAAAGCTGAGGAGAGGAGCGGAAGGAAAGGTTAGAGTCCTAGGCATGGGTCTGGAGGCCCTGCAGCAGTGCAGAGGCAAATTCTGCCCTAGACTTAGAAAAAAGAGGTAGGTGGTAATGCTTTGTAAAGGTATGGACAGAGGTCCAGGTGGCAGCTTCCAAGATGTCCCTGGTGGGGACTACTCTGAGGAAGGCTGTGGAGGTAGAGGCTGTTCTAGTGGAATGGGCACGGATAGACTTAGGAGGTGGTTTCCCATGTAGTCTGTAGCAAAAATGGATACAGTGTGATATCCATTTGGAAATGCCTTGTTTGGAAATGGGCTTCCCCTCTGCCCCAGGGGCAAAGCTGACAAAAAGTTAGTCTGTTTTTCTGAAAGGTTTAGTACGGTCCAGATAGTATCTGAGTTGTCTGTGCACATCTAGCGAGTGTGGAATCCTTTCCCCCTTGTTTTGAGGGTTGGAAAAGAAGGTGGGTAGGTGTATGGCCTGGTTGAGGGTCACATCAGATACCACCTTGGGTATAAAAGAGGGGTTAGTCCTCAGGGAGACCCTGTCTGCATGGAAAATGATGAAGGGCTCAACAGCCATGAGAGCCTGAAGCTCTGATACCCTTCTGCCTGAGGTGATAGCTAGTAGGAAGGCAGTCTTCCAGGAGCGGTCTTTCAATTCTGTAGAAGAAGCAGCAGGTTCGAAAGGAGTTAAGGTTAGTTTTTCTAGAACATAATTCAGGTCCCAGGTTGGCATGGGAGGCCTTCTGAGAGGTCTGATATTAGAAGCCCCTCTGAGGAATTGCTTAATCAAATGATGAGAGAAGAGGGGTGGGTCTGAATTGAAATGGGCAGAAATGGCTGAGGCATGGATTTTAATAGATGAGAAAGAGAGGCCACTATTGAGCAACTCGGCTAGGTAATCCAAGATGGGTGGGGGGGGGTGGAAGGATGGGAGGTACTGGCCCATTTGAACTGGCTCCAGGAGCAGAATCTTTTCCATTTTTCTACATATGATTTTCTGGTGTTGGGCCTTCTGGCCTCTGTGATGGTGTCTAGGACCTGTTTGCTTAACATGGATTCCTTGTTAGCATTTAAGGTATAAGCCATGCTGAAAGATTGAGAGTCTGTAAGTCTGGGTGCAGTATCTTCCCCCTCACCTGGGTCAAGAGGTCTGAGATCAGGGGAAGCCGCTTGGGGGCTGTAAGGTCAGGCTGTGCAGTAAGGGGTACCAATGCTGTCTGGGCCAATCTGGAGCAATGAGGATGGCCTTTGGTCTCTCCTCCCTTATTTTGATCAGTACCTTAGGAATAAGGGTCAGAGGAGGGAAGGCATACATAAAGATGGAGTTCCAGAGGAAGGTCAAGGCATCCACCTTCCATGCTAGGAGGTGATACTCCCTGGTACAGAACTTTTGCAGCTGGTGGTTGAGCTGCGAGGCAAAGAGATCCACTTCCAGAGCCCTCCACTCCTGAGTGATTTGCAGAAAGATTTCCCTGTTGAGCTGCCATTCATGGGGGGTCCAGTAAATTTCTGCTTAGATGGTCTGCCAGGGTGTTGTTGACCCCTGGTAGGTATTGGGCAATTAGGTGTAGACCTATAGAGGTGGCTGTAAGCCAGAGGCTCATGGTTAACCTGCACAGGGGGTAATATTGGGTCTCTCCCTGTTTGCTGATTACCACATTACTGTGGTGTTGTCTGTTTTTATAAGAAAAAAGTACAGTTGTGTACACTTACCATAAATGTAGACGTTCAAGTGTATTCACTGCTGCAGTCCTAATCATTGGGTTATCTATGCTGTGGTAGACCTCAGTTAGTCCAAATACCAGAGTCAAGGTTTTGTGCGTTGGCTGCTGTCACTTGCTGGGTGACATCAGGTCATCCAAACTATAAAGGAGAGCAGGTGAAGCCATTACCTCAGTTTTTCTTGCCTTAACTAACCAAAGAAGTCCAATTTTAATAATTATTAGTAGTCCTGGGATCAGCGACCCCCATAAAAATATGTGTCTCTCTAAGGACAGCAGATATCAGGGGGAAGGAGGGAGGGAAAGCATGAGTGCAGCAGTGAACACACTCAAACATCTACATTTCAGATAGGATCAGTAATAGGTTCAGTGCTAACTTTACCCCCGTCTCACCCCCTAAAGTGCCCATCTTTATACCAGAAGAATGCAAAGTTCCTGTAATCACGGCTGCACAGGTAAAAACCTCACTCTCCAAAGCCAAGAACACAGCATCCATGGGACCTGACAACATCCCAGGCTGCCTTCTACATGAACTACAAAATTAACTGGCACCCCACCTAAGTACCATGTTCAATCATAACCTCACCTCAAGCTTTGTGCCCATTGAATGGTGCACCGCGACAGTTATCCCACTCCACAAAGGGGGGGCCACAACAGATCCCGGGAACTACCGCCCCATTAGCCTGACGAGCCTCGTCTGCAAGGCCATGGAACGTATCATCATGGAACTCATAAACAATGACATTGGAGATCTCCAAACTCTGGACCCCACACAGTTTGGGTTTGTAAAAGGCAGATCATATCTCCTAAACCTGATAGACTTCTTTGAAGTAGTCACCAAAGCCATAGATGAGGGTAAGGTGGTTCACACAGCCTATCTAGATCTTGCCAAGGCATTCAACACCATCCCCCACTCTGGAATTATAGATAAACTCACTAAACTAGGTATAAATCCCTATTTCACAAGATGGGTTGCCAACTGGCTTACTGACAGAACCCACACTGTGAAAGTAGCAGACTCCAAATCAGACTTCAGACCAGTGACAAGTGGAGTACCACAGGGTTAAGTCCTGGGTCCTCTCCTGTTTGGTATCTACTTCTCTGAAGTACCGGCTAACACAGAAGGTCTTTGGCTAACTAAATACACAGATGACTGCAAACTAGGAGCCATAATCGAAACTCCTAACGATGTGGACATCCTACAAAAGGGCCTCACTGAGACAGATGCCTGGTGTCAAAGACATGGTCTCAAGCTCAATGCCAAAAAGTGCATTGTCATCCCCTTTGGTAAAAACTCTGTACCCATGAACTACCATATAGGAGGTAGTCTACTTAACACTGATTGTGTGATAAGAGACCATGGGACACAGGTGGACAGTTGTCTCTCCTTTGATAATCACATCGCCACAGTGGTCAGGAAATCCTTCTATGTGGCACACCTCATCACAAAAGGTTTCTCATCCAGAAAAAAAGAGGTCATTGTTCCCCTCTACTCATCACTCATTAGACCCATTATAGAGTACAATGCCCCTTTTGGTATGTACCTCACAAGCCATCTACAACAACTGAAAAGGCCGCAAAAATACCTCACAAAGAGGATTACTGGCCTCAAACAGATGCCTTACGCAGACCGTCTCAAAAAACTCCAGCTTTACTCTGTCGTATATTGCCTACTCAGAGGTGATCTCTGCCCAACATACAAAGCTATGTCAAACCCAGAGCTATTGGACACGATCCACTTAAATAATTCCCAATCCCTCTGAGCTACACACTCTAGGGACCTAAACCTTGTCACCACAATAAACAGAAAGTACAGTTTTGTACCTACCATAAATGTAGATGTTCGAGTGTTCACCCTGCTGCAGTCATCACACTTGGGTTATCCTGCCATCACGCGGTCCCGCAGTCGGCCCAAATTCCAAAGTCTTATTCCAGCGTCAGTTGCTGTCGCTTCCTCCCTGACATCAGTGCGCCAGGGGTATATAAGAGGCATCCGACACCATTTTCTTCAGTTTTTCTTGCCCTAGATGTTAGGTGCCCCCAATAGGTAGGCAATACATATTGCTATATAAAAATATACAAGCAAAAATAAAACAATACTTTCAGTCACAAGCAAATACACCACAGAGGTCGTACAGGATAGAAAGGTATGGATAAGTCCAGCTAGTTCAGAGGGGATGGAGGGAGGGTAACCTGGACTGCAGCAGGGTGAACACTCGAACATCTACATTTATGGTAGGTACAAAACTGTACTATGTTCATCGTGTTACCCTGCTGCAGTCATCATACTTGGGTTGAATCCCAAAGCTAAGGATGGGTGGTGGAGTTAAACAGGGTTAGAAGAAGCTAGCAGGCCCTGAAAAACTGCAGTGGCAAAGCCAGCTCTAGTCTTAGAATAGAGAGGTAAGTGATAGTGTTTGGTGAAGGTGTGCACTGAACTCCAAGTTGCAGCTTCCAGAATATTCTTGTTTGGCACCCCCCTGAGAAAGGCTGCTGATGTAGCTGCAGCCCTGGTGGAGTGGGGCCTAATGCTAGCAGGCACCGGTTTCCCATGATGCGTGTAGCAGAAACATATGCAATGGCCTATCCATTTTGAAATGGTCTGTTTTGAGAAAGCTTTTCCTTGTGACCCTGCAGCATAGGCTACAAAGAGCTGGTCAGAGTTTCTGAAAGCCTTGGTTTTATCCAAGTAGTAACGTAATTGTCTGCGAATGTCCAAAGAGTGCAGGAGTCTTTCTCCTTTGTTCTGGGGATTTGGGAAAAAGGTGGGCAAATGAATAGTTTGGTTTAGGGCCACACTGGATACCACTTTTGGCATAAAAGAAGGGTTAGTTCACAGAGAGACTCTGCCTTGATGAAAAATGAGGAAAGGCTCCACTGCCATTAGTGCCTGTAGCTCCGAGACTCTTCTAGCTGAAGTTATTGCTAGCAGCAGGAGAGTTTTCCATGAAAGAAACTGTAAATCAGCTGAGAAAGCTGGTTCAAAGGGCGGTAGTGTAAGTTTTTCCAGGACAAAGTTGAGATCCCAAGTAGGTGTTGGTGCTCTCCTCGGCGGTCTTATGTTCTTAGCCCCTCTAAGGTACTGCCTTAGGAGTGGATGTGAAAATAAAGGAGGATCCGTGTTGTAATGAGCTGAAATTGCTGAGGCGTGGATCTTAACAGATGAAAAGGAAAGTCCTTTGTGCAACATCTCAGTTAGATGTTGTAGAATCTGAGGAATGTTTGGATCAAGGGGAGTTTGGCCTTTGGCCTGGTTCCAGGCGCAAAATCTTTTCCATTTGTCTGAATAGGTTTTCCTGGTGCTGGGCCTCCTGGCCTCCAGAATAACATCCATAACAGCTTTGGATAGAGGTGCTGGTTGATTGTTTAGGTAATTTGCCATGCAGCTAGGTTTAAAGTCTTGAGCTGGCTGTGTAGAATTTGATTGCCTCGCTAGGTCAGCAGGTGAGGAGTTTGTGGTAAAATCCATGGTGGGCCGTGGGCCATGTTCTTTAGAATTGGATACCAATGCTGGCATGGCCAGTCTGATGCAATGAGTATCATTTGTGGCCTCTCTAATCTGACTTTCAGCAGCACCTTTGCTAGAAGAGGCAGTGGAGGAAAGGCATACACTGTTAATGTTTTCCAGCTGAATGAGAGGGTGTCCACCTTCCAAGCTTGTGGGTGGAATGTCCTTGTACAATATTTTTGAAGTTGGTAGTTTTGGGGGTTGGCGAACAGATCTATGTGTGGGCATCCCCATTCTTGAGTTATCATAGCAAATACTTGTGGATCCAGTTTCCACTCGTGGGGATCCATGATGTTTCTGCTTAGGTCGTCTGCCAATGTGTTTTTCTTTCCTGGCAGGAATTGTGCTTGTAGTTGAACTTGGTAAGACAGTGCTGTGTTTCACAAGGTCATTGCTTGCCTGCATAGAGGGTAGGAATGTGTGCCCTCTTGCTTGTTGATGTACCACATTACTGTGGTGTTGTCCGTCTTTATTATTAGTTGTCCTGGGTGTAAGAGGTCCTTGAAAGCTGTTAGGGCATTCTGTACTGCTAGCATTTCCTTTTGATTGATATGCAGATGCCTTTGATCTGTAGTCCATTTGCCCTGAATGCACTGTCCTGCCATGTGTGCTCCCCAGGCATAGTCCAATGCATCTGTTGTCATAGTTTGCCTGGTTGTGGGTAATGTGAAAGGCTGACCCTTGTTGAGGTGACATGCCTGTGCCCACCATAGAAACTCCCGTTGAAGGCAGAGAATGAGTGGTATCATCGTTTCCAAGCTGTGGCTGTGCTGAGTCCATACACTTTTCAGGTACCATTGTAATTTTCTCATATGCAGTTTTGCAAATGGTATTAGTAGTATGCAAGATGCCATGAATCCCAAGGCCTGCAGAATTTTTCTTGCAGGGAGTTCGGTCTTTGTTGCCATTATTTTGAAGTATTGAGTCAGCTGTTGTTGCTTGTCTGGCATGAGATAAGCCATCTGGGCCATTGTATTCAAGCTGGCACCCAGGAATATTATGTTTTATGAGGGCACTAGTTTTGATTTCTTTTCGTTTACTGTGTACCCTAGGCAACTTAGAAGGTGTTTGACAGATGCCAGATGTTTTAAAAGAATGTCCTTGCTTTCTGCTTGAATAAGGCAGTTGTCCAGGTATGGGTATATTTGAATTCCTCTTTGTCTGCAGTATACAATTACTGGTGCCAGGCATTTTGTGAAGACCCTGGGCACAGTAGATAAGCCAAAGGGCAGTGCAGAGAATTGATAATGGGTTGAACCTGCAATGAATCGGAGGTATCTTCTGCAATTTTGTCTGATAGGGACATGCAGGTATGCCTCCTTGAGATCCAACGTTACTAGCCAAGCCTTCTCGCCCAGCATGGGAAGAAGCTGCTGTAGTGTTAGCATCTTGAATTTTGGTACTTGCAGATAGGTGTTCAGAATTGAAAGATACAGAATGGGTCTCCATACTTTGTCCTTTCTGGGGACTAGGAAGAGTCTTGAGTAAAATCCTTGTCCTTGCTCCTGTGTAGGTACCTGTTGAATGGCTCTCATGTCCAGGAGAGCTGTAATTTGTTTTTGTGCCTCTGCCCATTGATTTGGTGGCAGGTCTGGCATTCCTTTTATCCTTGGCAAGGTATGAAGGTGGAATCTGTATCCTTGAGACAATGTTTAGGACCCATTTGTCTTTTGTGATGATGTGCCAGTTGTCTGCAAAAAGTGCTAATTTTCCTCCCAAGGGAGCTGCCAAGAGAGATTTGCTTGGTAGTTGGAGGGTTGAGTCATTGTGTTTGTCTTCTGCTAGCTTGGGGCCTGTCTTCACCTCCTTTCTGAGTTGTGGCATCCCATTGGCGAGGTTTGTAAGGGCCTTGTGACTGACCTCTGCCACTTGGGCATCTGTATTTGCCCCTCTGTGGTCTGTCAGAAGCTGGAAAGGACCAGTTTTTTGTTGGCCAATTTCTGCTGAAATGAGGGGTTGTACCTGTAAGAAATCCTTGACAGTCTGCATAGACTTTGCCTTATCCTCCATTTTCTTTAAAACCTCTTCTGCTTTGACACCAAATAAGATATCCTGCTGTAAAGGTGCATCCAATAATTTTGCTTTAACATGATCAGGTATGGTTTGTTCTTTTAACCAAGCATGTCTGCATATGACAGACCCAGTAACAGCAGCTCTACAGGAAGCTTCCAATGAATCAAATCCGCATTGTAAAGTATGTTTGCCCACCTGTTCAGCTGCATGCAACAGATCTTGCATTTCCTTGAATTCAGCCTGTTCAGAGTGTGTGCTCAGTTTTTGTTTTAATTGAGACATTAGGAATTGCTGATATTTCAGCATGTGGAACTGACAATTTAATGCTCTCATAGCCAGAGTAGCTGAGGTGTATATCTTCTTTCCCCATCTATCTAGGGCTCTGGAATCCTTTTCAGAGGGTACAGGATTTTTTGCCATAGAAGCTTTAGCCCCTTTGGGACCTTGGGAAATTGTTTCTGGGTCAGCTAGAGGGCTTTTATAAAGGAATTTGTGTGTGTCAGGTACTCTGTAGTATCTGTCTGGCTTGGCTGGAGCAGGAGGTAGGGAGTCTGGATTTAGACTAGACTCTAAGTAAACATCATCCACAATATCTAAAACTGGAGGGATAGCAAGTGGTCTGTGCTGGGGTAGTAAAATAAACTCTCTGAGCCTTTTCTTAGAATCAGAATAGTCCTGGCCTTCCCAGTGGAAATGTTCCCTCATGGTATGTAAAGTTTCCCCAAAGGAGTAGTCTTCAGGGTGAGATGCTGAGGGAATAGAATCTTTAGCATCAGAATCTTCATAAGGGGGAAAAGCGTAATCTTGTTCCTCAGAAGAATCTGAGGAAATAGAAACCTGGTCAGAGGAAGCATAGTCCTCCCCTTGTCTTGGCCTTTTATCAGGAGGGGGATGGGAACCCCTGATTAGGGAAATCAAATCTTCAGCCATCTTAAGCATCTGTTTCTTAGGCATGGGGCCTTGAACAGGAGACTGATGTACAGTCTTTTTAGGTTTTAATGGAGTTTTTAGCTTAGCATAAGATTTAATGGTGAGTGTAGTCGGTCTGAAGACACCTTCTGAAACTGAAGGCGGTTCTACTGAACCGGGATCATCTTCTGCTCCGGTGTCGGAAGGGCCTAATGAAGATGGTTGCGACAGCCTAGTGCACTCCGCTTGAGAATCCAAAGCTGTCTGGGGTTCCATTTCCGCGGTTGTCAGGGGCTGCGTAGGCCCCTCACTGAAGACCGGAGAACCAGTGACAGGCCCAGTAGAGGCCTCGGAGTCTGGCTTGGTTCTAGGCTGCCTGTCCTTATCCTTGCATTTTTTATGCATGCCGGTCATTGGCTGCTTCGACGGCATGATATAATTAAATTTCCTACCAAAGTAATGTCGTGCGAAGTCTAAACAGCGCTTGATAGTTCGTTTATTAAACCTAGCACAAAACCGACAACCTGTGACGTCGTGGTCTGGGTCTAGGCAAGGAATACAATAAGAATGGAAGTCCTTATGAGGTATTTGCTTCCCACAAGAAATGCAATTGTTAACTTTTTCTGACATCGGACTGAGGCAAGAAAAGGTTCCCCAATGGGGTACTTAGCTTTACTGAAGACTTCGGACTGAAATTCGATTCAAAAATCTCAGGTGTCGGCCGACCGGCACTTGCGAGCTGCTTCTGCTTCAGGCACCGCATGGCAAGAAAGACTGAAGAAAATGGCATTGGATGCCTCTTATATACCCCTGGCACACTGACGTCAGGGAGGAAGCGACAGCAACCGATGCCGGACCAAGACTTTGGAATTCGGGCCGACTGCGGGACCGCCTGACAGCAGGATAACCCAAGTGTGATGACTGCAGCAGGGTAACATGATGAACATCATGCTGGAGGGATAGATTCCTGTCCCAGAGACTTCCCATACTCTGGAACAGACTACTTATCTATGTCAAACAGAGCTCCTCATTAGCACTCTTCAAGAAAAATCTTGATGATTGGATGAGTAATGGGAAATTCACCCCAGGGATCACTTCTGTGGGTCTGCTTGACAGGGGCACAAGAAAATAATTGTCTTGGGTGGCGAGAGCCAGGGTACCTTTTTGGCTAGGCTTGTATAGGCCCTAGGGCCAATAGCCTAGTACCTACCTATGAACCTATTTATGGTATGTGTACACAACTGGACTATGTTCTTTGTGTTTCACTGCTGCAGTCCTAACCATTGGGAGGATTCCCAAAGCTGAGAAGGGTGGAAGGTTAATAGAAACTTAAGATTGGGTGAGCATGTCCTGCAGAATTGCAGAGGCAAAACAGCCCTAGCTTTTGAGAATAGATTCAGATGGTAATGTTTGGTGAAGGTGTGGACTGAAGTCCATGTGGCAGCTTCCAGGATGTCCTTGGTGGGTACCCCTCTAAGGAATGCTGTGGAAGCAGAGGTTGCCCTAGTGGAATGGGTGCTTATGGTCCTAGGGGTGGTTTTCCATGCAAGGAGTAGCAAAATTGGATGCAGTATGCTATCCATTTGGAAATGGTCTGTTTGGATATTGATTTCCCCTATGCCCCTGTTTTAAAGCTGACCCAGAGCTGGTCAGTTTTCCTGAATGTCTTTGTATGATCCAGATAAAATCTGAGTTGTCTGTGCACATCCAAAGAATGCAGTATCCTTTCCCCCTTGTTCTGAGGGTTAGGGAAGAAGGTAGGCAGGTGGATGGCCTGGTTGAGGGTAACATCCAAAACCACCTTTGGCATGAAGGAGGGATTGGTTCTCAGGGAGACCCTGTCTGCATGGAAGATGATAAATGGCTCAATGGTCATTAAAGCTTGAAGCTCTGACACTCTCCTGGCTGAAGTAATAGCCAGGAGAAAGGCAGTCTTCCAAGAGAGCTACTTTAATTCTGAGGATGCTGCAGGCTCGAAGGGAGGCAGAGTAAGCTTTTCTAAAACATAGTTCAGGTCCCAGGCTGGGGTGGGCTGTCTTCTGGGAGGCCTGATATTAGATGTTTCTCTAAGAAATTTTTTGATAAGAGGGTGGGAGGACAATGGCTGTTCTGTATCAAAGTGTGTCAAGATGGTAGCGGCATGGATCTTTATGTAAGAGAAGGAGAGACCCTTATTAAGAAGCTCTGCAAGATAATCTAGAATAAGAGGAATGGAGGGCAGATGTATGTCTGCCCCCTTGGACTGGCTCCAGGAGCAGAATCTTTTCCATTTTCCAGCGTAAGATTTTCTGGTGCTGGGCCTTCTGGCTTCTGTGATGATGTCAAGGACTTGCTTGCTTAGCATAGAATCCTTGTTGGTTATGGTAGGATAAGTCATTCTGAGAGCTTGAGTGTCTGAAGGTCTGGGTGCAGCATTGTTACCCCCCCTGGATAGCAGGTGAGGTATCAGAGGTAGCTGCCAGGGGGGCTGCTGAGATAGGCTGTGCAGCAGTGGGTACCAATACTGTCTGGGCCAATCTGGGGCAATGAGTATTGCTCTTGGGTTTTCCTCCCTTATCTTGATTAATACTTTTGGAGTGAGAGGAGGAGGTGGGAATGCATACACAAAGAGGGTATTCCAAGGGTAGGTCAGGGCATTGACCTTCCAGGCCTGGTGATGGTACTCCCTGGTGCAGAATTTCTGTACTTGGTGATTTAAATGAGAGGCAAAGAGATTCACCTGGGGGTCCCCCATGCATGGGTAACTTGCAGAAAAATGTCTCTGTGGATTTGCAATTCATGTGGGTCCAGCAGGTTTCTGCTTAGGTGGTCTGCTAGGGTGTTGTTGATGCCTGGTAGGTATTGGGCTATGAGATGTAGTCCCATGGATGAGGCTGCTAGCTACAGGTTCATGGCTAGTCTGCACAGAGGGTAATATTGAGCCCTTCCCTGCTTGATGATGTACCACATGACTGTGGTGTTGTCTGTTTTTATGAGAAGAACCCCCGGTTTGAGGTAGGGTTTGAAGCATGCCAGAGAGATTTGCACTGCTATCATTTCCTTTTGGTTGATGTGCAAGGGTGGTATTTGTGCGTTCCAGAGAACTTAGGTGCATCTGCCTTCTAGGTGGGCACCCCAGGCTATGTCTGAAGCATCTGTAGTTATGGTCTGGTCTGATGGATGGAGGGTGAATGGAAGTCCCTTGTTCAGAGCGCAGGTCTGGGCCCACCAGAGAAACTTGGATCTTATGCAAGGGATCACAGGCAGGGAGGTGTCCAGAAGTTGTGAGTGTTGACACCATATGTTCTTTAGGTACCATTGAATTTTCCTCATGTGCAGTTTGGTCAGAGGTACCAGGAGGATGCATGAGACCATGTATCTTAGAGCTTACAGGAATTTCCTGGCAGAAAGCTGGGTTTGGGAGGCCAGAGTAGTGAAGTATTTTGATAGGAAACTTTGTTTTTCTGGGGACAGAAAGGCCATTTGCTGTTCTGTGTCCAATAAGGCTCCCAGAAATATGGTTTTCCTGGTAGGTGTCTGTTTTGATTTCCTTTCATTGATAGTGAACCCCAGATAGGTGAGTTGGGTTTTTACAAATGAGAGATGCTGCAGGAGCAGTTCCTTGCTGTCTGCCTGGATGAGACAGTCATCCAGGTAAGGGTAAATCTGTACATTGTTTTGCCTGCAAAAGGCAATGACAGGAGCTAGACATTTGGTGAATACCCTGGGAGCAGTAGATAAGCCAAAGGGTAAAGCAGAGAATTGAAAGTGTAATGATCCTGCTCTGAAGCGCAGGAATTTTCTACATGATTCCCTTATTGGGATGTGCAGGTAAGCATCCTTTAGGTCTAAGATGACCATCCAAGCTTTGTTTGGCAGAACTGGTAGAAGCTCTGGGTGCAGTACATAAGCCAAAGTGGAGCCCAGAGAACTGAAAGTTTTGTGAGCCTACTCTGAAGTGCAGGAATTTCCTGCATGATTCCCTGGGGTGAGTAGCCAGGCATTTTTGTTAGCATAGGCAGCAGCTGCTGCAAAGTTAGCATTTTGAATCTGGGGACCACCAGGGAGGTCTTCAGAATGGAGAGATCCAGGATGGGGTGCCAAGCACCCTCTTTTCTGGGAACAAGGAATAGTCTGGAATAAAATCCTTTGCCTGTTTGATCTGAGGGGACATGTTCGACTACTCCCTGGGATATGAGAGTTTGTACCTGTTTCAATGCCTCTGCCCATTGATTTGGAGGTAAGTCCGGGTACCCTCTTTGAAATGGGAGTTCACTGAAAAAAAATTTGTATCCCTGAAAAATGATCTTTAAGACCCATTGGTCCTTTGTTACAGAAAGGCAATTGTCTTTGAAGAGGGAGATCCTTCCCCCTAGTTTTTGATGAGTGAAGGGAGGGCAGAGGGAGGAGGGGGGAGTCATTGTGAGTGTTTGCCATAGAAGGTTGGCTTGGAACTCCCTGCCTTAGAGACAGAAGTGGTCCATTGTTTGCTTCTCTGCTGGCCTTGGGATAGGAGCCTGGATGGTCTGTCCCTGCGGGGATTACCTTGGCCCTGTCTGCTAGGTGTATGGAAGGTCCAGTGCTTGGAGTGAAAGTTCCTGCTGAACCTGGGAGGTTGTACCTGAAAGAAATATTTTACTGTTTGCATAGATTTTGCTTTGTCTTCCATCTTTTTAAGCACCTCTTCTGCTTTTTCCCCAAACAAATGCTCCTTATCTATGGGTGTATCAATAAGTTTAGACTTGGCATGATCAGGGAGAGGTTGTTCCTTCAGCCATGCATGTATCCTAATAACAGATCCTGACACTGCTGCCCTGCTAGAGGCTTCTAGAGCATCATATCCACATTGTAATGAGTGTTTGGCCACTTGACAAGCAGAGTGCAGTAAATCTGCTAACTCTTTCGAATTGGCACAGTCAGGAAAGGTAGCAATTTTCTATTTTAATAGTTCCAAAGTGTGCTGTTGATATTTTAACATATGGAACTGACAATTGAGTGCTCTGATAGCTAAGGTTGCAGACATGTATACTTTTTTACCCCATCTGTCCAGAGCTCTGGAGTCCTTGTCAGAAGGAACAGGATTCTTAGCCGAACTAGTCTTAGCTCCTTTTGGTCCCTGTGTAATGACCTCTGGGTCTGCAGCAGGATTTCTGTACAGGTATTTGTGAGAATCCGGTACTCTGTAGTACCTGTCAGGTTTACTGGGAGCAGGAGGGAGGGCATCAGAGTCTAAGCTGGATTCATAGAAAACATCATCTACAACTTCTAAAATGGGGGGATGTCCAGGGGTCTGTGCTGGGATAGGTCCATAAACACTCTAAGCCTTTTCTTAGACTATGGGAAGTCCTGGGATTCCCACTGGAAATGTTCCCTGAGGGAGTGAAGTTTCCACAAAGGAAAGGTCCTCTGGAGGGGAGGCAGAAGGGATGGATTCCTCTGCATCTGAATCCTCATAAGCAGTTAAGGGATGCTGTACCTCTTCAAAAACTGAATAGTCAGATTACTCAGAATCCTGTTCTGTCATAATTTCTGGAGAAAGGTGCCTTTTCCTTTAGAAGTTGTGGCCTGACTACCCTGGATGAGAGATGAGATCCTCCGCCATTTTCAGCATTTGTGCTTGGAGTGGTGGAGCAGTAGCAAGATGGTGGCTAGAAGCAGAATACCTAGGAGTGGCCTGGCTACTAGGCCTGAGAGAATCCATTGGTCTGAGAGAAATGGTAGTCAGAAGAGAAGACGTCGGTTTCTGTCTAGATTCAGTAGTGGGAAAGGCCTCCTCGGAAGCTGGTGCCTGCGTCAGGGCTCCAGTACCAACCAAGGCAGAGACAGCCAAAGGATCAGAAGATGAAGAAGATTTCTGCGGCATACCGGTCTCTGAAAGGGTCTCTGTAGAAGGTCTGCATAGATATTGAATCAGGCATCAGGGGTTGCAAAAGCGCCTCACTGAATTACGGAGAACTGATGACCTGCTTATTGGTAGCGTCGTTGGAAGGCTTAACCTTGTGTGGTTTGTCTCTATCTTTATCTCTACATTTTTTCGGAATGTCTATGGATCGTTGGAGCTCTCCTGGGTGGTTGTACATTTTTGGCCCTTCTGAGGAACTGCTTGAGAAGAAGGTGGGAGAAGAGGGGGGGGTTCTGTGTTATATAATGAGCTGAAATGGCTGAGGTGTGGATTTTAATGGAGGAAAAAGACAGGCCCTTGTGAAGCATCTCAGTTAAGTATTGTAAAATCTGAGGTAAATTGGGTGCTGCTGTGCTCATCCCTTGAGATTGGTTCCAGGGATAGAATCTTTTCCATTTTTCAGCATAGGATTTTCTAGTGCTAGGCCTCCTTGCCTCTAAAATGATATCCATCACAGGTTTACTGAGGGGTGGTAAAGGAGAGATAATGTAATTAGCCAGGCTGCCAGGTTCAATGTTGGAAGCTGAGGGTGCAGAATCTGGTTCTCCTGCCGAGACAACAGGGAAGGAGTCTGAGGCAGGTGCCATGGGGGCAACCATGACAGATTGCGCAGTAGGGAGTACCAGTGTTGGCGTGGCCAGTCTGGAGCAATCAAAATCACCCTTGGTTTTTCCTGTTTGGTTTTTAGTAGTACTTTGGAGAGCAGAGACAGAGGGGGGGAAGGCATAGACTGATAGGTTTTTTCCAGTTGAAGGACAGAGCATCCACTTTCCAGGCTTGTTTGTGGGGAGTCCTTGTGCAAACTTTGTCCAATTGGTAGTTCTGGGGCGAATAAAACAGGTCTATATCTGGGCTCCCCCATTTGCTTGTCAACATGTTGAAAATCCTTGGTTCCAGTTTCCACTCGTGTGGGTCCATGAGGTTTCTGCTTAGTCTGTCTGCCAGTGTATTTAACTTTCCTGGCAGGAATTGAGCTTGTAGGTGCACTTGGTAGCTCAAGGCTGTGTTCCACAATGCCATGGCTAGTCTGCAGAGGGGTTAAGAATGTGTACCCCCCTGCTTGTTTATGTACCACATAACAGTGGTGTTGTCCGTCTTTACCATTAGTTGTCCTGGAATAATGTGGTCCTTGAAGGCTGTCAGAGCATTCTGTACAGCTAACATTTCTTTTTAATTTATATGCAGGTGCATTTGACTTGGGTTCCATTTTCCCTGAATGCACTTCCCTGCCAGGTGAGCCCCCCATGCATAGTCTGATGCATCTGTTGTTAGGGTTTGGGCAGCAGGGGGTAGTGTGAATGGTAGTTTCTTGTTTTGGTGGCAGGCCTCTGCCCACCAAAGGAACTCTAGGCGTAGGCAAGGTATGATAAGAATCATTGCTTCTAGATCCAGAGAATGTTGACACCGTAGGCTTTTTAGATACCACTGTAGTTTCCTCATATGCAGTCTTGCATATGGAATTAGAAGAATGCAGGAGGCCATGAACCCCAAGGCTTGCAGTATTTGTCTTGCAGATAGTAAGGTTTTTGTGGCCACTTGTTTGAAGTAAGTTGTCAAATGAAGTTGTTTCTCTGGCGTGAGGTAGGCTATTTGGGAAGTTGTATTCAAGCTTGCTCTCAGGAATATAATTTGTTGACAGGGTACCAGGTGTGATTTCTATTCATTTATGGTGTACCCCAGACAAGTTAGAACCATTTGTACAAAGACCAGATGATTCAAAAGTATGTCCCGGCTTTCTACCTGAATTAGACAATCGTCCAGGTATGGGTATATTTGAATATTTCTTTGCCTGCAAAATGCAATAACTGGAGTTAGGCACTTTGTGAATACCCTGGGTGCAGTAGATAAGCCAAAGGGAAGTGCAGAGAACTGACAATGCGTGTAGCCTGCTTTGAAGTGCAGGTATCTTCTGCAAGATTCCCTGATTGGGATGTGCAGGTATGCTTCTTTTAAATCTAGTGTTGCCAACCAGGCATCTTTGCCTAGCATATGAAGTAATTGGTGAAGAGTCAGAATCTTGAATTTTGGAATCTCCAAAAAGGTGTTTAGAGTAGGAAAGTCCAGGATAGGACGCCATGTATTTTCTTTTCTGGGTACCAGGAAAAGTCTTGAGTCGAAACCTTGTCCCTTTTCCTCTTCTGGTACCAGTTGAATAGCTCCCATGCTTAAGAGAGAAAGTACTTGTTTTTGGGCCTCTGCCCACTGATTTGGGGGTAGGTCCGGCCACCCACTTGGAGCTGGCAACGCGTGGAAGTGAAATCTGTATCCCTGGAACACTATATTTAAAACCCATTTGTCCTGGGTAATGAGATCCCAGTTTTTTGCATGAAGAGCAATCTTTCCCCCCAAAGGGGCAGTCAGTTGATAAGTGCTTGGAGGTTTTAAAAGGAAGTCTTTGAGACAGTTTACCATAGGGGGGAGTATTATTACTCCCAGATTTGGAAGTTGAGGCCCCCCACTGCTTAGTCCTGTGTGTCCCCTGGGACTGAAACCTGGGGTTTTTGCTGTTTCTGGGTTTGGCTTGAGAAGACCTGGAAGGGGCTGGAAAGGACCAGTTCTTAGAGGGCCAGTGCCTACTAAATCTAGGAGGCTGAACTTGTAAGAAATCTTTAACAGTTTGCATAGATTTAGCTTTATCTTCCAGCTTTTTAAGAACTTCCTCAGCCTTGTTCCCAAACAGGCGGTCCTGATTCAAGGGGGCATCCAACAATTTAGCTTTAACATGATCAGGCAAAGATTGCTCCTTAAGCCAAGCATGCCTTCTGAGCACAGACCCAGTAGCAGTGGCCCTGCAAGAGGCCTCTAATGAATCAAAACCACATTGCAAAGTATGTTTTCCAACTTGTTCAGCAGAATGCATTAAATCCTATAATTCTTTATTTTCCACAAAGTCAGGAATCAACATAATTTTCTGTTTAAGCAATCCAATAACATGTTGCTGATACTTTAACACATGAAACTGGCAGTTTAAAGCCCTAATGGCCAAGGTTGCAGAAGTGTAAACCTTCTTACCCCATCTATTCAGCGCCTTGGAGTCTATATCAGTAGGGGTAGGATTTTTAGCAGTAGAAGCCTTAATGCCCTTGGGCCCCTGTGAAATAGTCTCTGGATCTGCAATAGGATTTTTAAAAAGGAACTTGTGTGACTCAGGGACCCTGTAGTATCTGTCTTGTTTTCTGGGAGCAGGAAGCAAGGAATCAGGAGCCAAACTAGATTCTGAAAAAGCATAATCAACAATGTCCAGTACAGGAGGAATAACTAATGGCCTATACTGAGGTAGGAGTAAGAAATCCCTAAGCTTCTTTTTAGAATCAGAAAAATCCTGGCTTTCCCAGTGGAAATGCTCCCTTAAAGTATGTAAGGTTTCCCCAAAAGAAAAATCCTCTGGAAGGGAAACAGAGGGGATAGAGTCCTCTGCATCAGAATCCTCATAAGTAGATAAGGGCAAATCCAGATCATCAGAAGAATCAGAAAAAACAGAATCATGGTCAGAAGATTCATAAGCCACTTCAGTCCTAGGCCTCTTAGAAAGGGGGGGGGGGGTTGGCTATCCATGATTAGAGTTATTAGATCTTCAGCCATTCTTATCATTTGTTTTTTAGGCATAGAGGCCTGAGCATGTGGCCTGGGTGTTGGTTGTTTAGGCATGGTGTGAGATTTAGGCCTAAGAGAAGAAGGAGGCGTTGGTTTAATATGCAAGTCTGTAGACCTGAATACACCCTCAGAAGCCGGTGCCTGCACAGCGGCTCTGGACCCATTCAAGGTAGAGACATCCGCGGGTTCCATAGTTGAAGCATCTCGCGGCATACCGGACTTAGAGGCGAAAATATACTGACGATGGATAGTGCACTGATTAAATAAAGCACAAAACCGACAGCAAGGTATGTGGTGGTCAGGGCCTAGACAAGGAATACAGTACGAATGAAAATCCTTATGAGGTATTTGCTTTCCATAAGTAATGCAATTATTAACTTTTACTGACATCGGTAAGGAGCAAGAAAAAGTTTCCCCAATGGGGTACTTAGCTTTAGTTGAAGACTTTGGTTCTGAAACTCGAAAATGAAAATTTCAGGAGTCGGCCGACCGGCACTTGTGAACTGCTTCTGCTTCGGGCACCGCACAGCAAGAAAGACTGATGTAATGGCATCGGCTGCATGTTTTATACCCCTGACGACCTGACGTCATGGAGGATGGGACAGCAACCGATGCAGGACCCAAGACTTTGTTAATCAGGCCGACTGAGGGCTACCTGCAAGCAGATAACCCAAATGTAATGACTGCAACAGTGAAACACGAAGAACATCTATCAGTATGCATCTCATTAGAGCAGTTACCTTGACTCCCAGACACACAAGTTATTCATGCCCTCCGACACACCTATAGTACACACAGCACCTACAGTAACAATTCATAAGGTAAAACAAGAAAAAAGCACATGAGGCTTTTACCACTGCATATAATGCAAGGTCATTAGCTAAATGCTAACATATCTTAAATGGTGTTATAGCTAGTTAAAGATTTCTGCATTACTTAACTAAGATTCTGTAGCTGGATTTGTTTTGGTTCTATAAATTATATTCTTTGGCTATTTATGATTTATGTTACTTATCTGTTATGAACTCTTCTATCATGCTGACAAATTATTTTGATACTACTACATACGTAGCAGAGTATTTTCTTTTTTTGCTACTTTATTGACATTTTATATACCGGAGAAATATGCTAACATAAAACAAATTATTATTTATACAAAGATCTTCTTCAATTCTTTTTATATACATCATAAAGAATCCTGAAGAGGTTGGTGAGCTAAAGTGACCATGATATAATCATTTATGTGTTTACCTTACAAACAGATGGTGCTGGGTTTGTTTCTCATATGGGGTGATTGATTAGGGTTAAACTATCTCACAAGGGCAGTTAGACTAGTTTTACTCTATGAACATAGATTAATATTTTCTCATGTCTCTTGTACAAAACAATTCTGCCTTTTTATAGAAGTTAAATCTGATCATCAAAATGTCATAGATTAATAACATGCATAACCAGTAATTCTATGCAAAAACAGTACAAACTACTGGAAATGGTTTATATTTTCACATAGCACATACCAGGGGTAGCTCATGGTAATGGCTGCTGGGCTGCAACTCCCACCCAAAAAAAAAAAAAAAACTCCTCAAAAAAGTACAGTTGTGTACACTTACCATAAATGTAGATGTTCGAGTGTATTCACTGTTGCAGTCATCACCTGTGGGTTATCCCTGCTGTGATAGCCCTCGACTGGCCTGAATACCATGGTCAGTGTTTTTCTGTGTAGACTGCTGACACTTGTAGACTGATGTCAGGTCATCAGTGCTATAAAGCAAGGCAGCCAATGCCATTACATCAGTTTTTTCTTGCCCTAACCCATCAGAAGCCCAAAGAAATATGGTAAAGTGGTCCTGGTGGCTAAAAGCCACCATGAGAAGCTTACGTCTCCCTAAGGAAAGAGGATATAAGGGGGAAGGAGGGAGGGAAACCAGGACTGCAGCAGTGAATACACTCGAACATCTACATTTATGGTAAGTGTACACAACTATACTATGTCCTTCGTGTTTCACTGTTGCAGTCATCACCTGTGGGAGGATTCCCAAAGCTGAGGAGAGGGGTGGAAGGATTAGTTAGAGACCTAGGCATGGGTAAGCATACCCTGCAGAACTGCAGAGGCAAACCTTGCCATAGCCTTAGAGAAAAGAGGTAGGTGGTAATGCTTTGTAAAGGTATGGACAGAGGTCCAGGTGGCAGCTTCTAAGATGTCCCTGGTGGGAACTCGTCTGAGGAGGGCTGTGGAAGTGGAGGCTGCCCTAGTGGAATGGGTATGAATAAGCTTAGGGGGTGGTTTTCCATGTAATCTGTAGCAAAAATGGATACAGTGTGATATCCATTTGGAAATGGTTTGCTTGGAAATGGGCTTCCCCTCTGCCCCAGGGGCAAAGCTGAGAAGAAGCTGGTCTATTTTCCTGAAGGGTTTAGTACGGTCCAGGTAGTATCTGAGCTGTCTGAGCATGTCTAGTGAGTGCAGAATTCTTTTCCCCTTGTTTTGAGGGTTAGGAAAAAAGGTGGGTAGATATATGGCCTGGTTGAGAGTCACATTAGATACCACATTGGGCATGAAGGAGGGGTTAGTCCTCAGGGAGACCCTGTCTACTTGGAAAATGATGAAGGGTTCAATGGCCATAAGTGCTTAAAGTTCTGAAACCCTTCTGGCTAAGGTGATAGCTAGTAGGAAAGCAGTCTTCCAGGAGAAGGAGAGGCCACTATTGAGTAACGCCACTAGGTAGTCCAGGATAAGAGGGATGGAAGGTTTTGAGGTACTGCCCCCTCTGGACAGGCTCCAGGAGCAGAATCTTTTCCATTTCCCTGCATAAGGTTTTCTGGTGCTGGGCCTTCTGGCCTCTGTGATAATGTCTAGGACCTGTTTGCTTAACAGGGGCCCCTTGTTTGCTTTTAGAGTATTAGCCATGCTGACAGTTGAGAGTCTGTAAGTCTGGGTGCAGCATCCTCCCCAATTGAGTCAAGAGGTCTGAGATCGGGGAACCTGCCTGGGAGGCTGTAATGTCAGTTTGCACAGTAAGGGGTACCAATGCTGTCTGGGCCAATCTGGAGCAATGAGAATGGCCTTTGGTCTCTCCTCCCTTATCTTGATCAGTACCTTGGGAATAAGAGGCAGAGGAAGGAATGCGTACACAAAGAGGGAGTTCCAGGGGAAGGTTAAGGCATCCACCTTCCACGCTAGGTGGTGATACTCCCTGGTACAGAACTTTTTCAGCTGGTGATTGAGGTATGAACAAAGAGATCCACCTCCGGAGTTCTTCACTCCTGAGTGACTTGCACCATTCGTGGTGGTCCAGTAAGTTTCTGCTTAAGTGGACTGCCAGGGTGTTGTTGATCCCTGGTAGGTATTGGGCAATTAGGTGTAATCCTATGGAGGAGGCAGTCAGACAGAGGTTCATGGTTAGCTTGCACAGAGGGTAAGATTGGGTCTCTCTCTGTTTGTTGATGTACCACATTACTGTGGTGTTGTCTATTTTGATAAGGAGAACCCCTGGTCTGAGATGAGGTTTGAAGGATGTCAGAGCATTTTGTACTGCCATCATTTCCTTCTGTTTGATGTGTAAGGGTAGGTGCTGGGCCTCCCAAAGACCTTGGGTACACCTGCCTGCTAGGTGAGTGCCCCAAGCAATGTCTGAGGCATTGGTGGTGATGGTCTACCCGATAGGGTGGAGGATGAAGGGAAGACCCTTGTTCTTGGCACAGGCCCCTGCCCTCCAGAGAACTCAGCCTTTATACAGGGGATCAGAGGGAGAGAGGTCTCTAGAGGTTGAGAGTGCTGACACCAAAGTTCTTTAGATACCACTGAAGTTTCCTCATGTGAAGCCTGGCCAGAGGAATTAGAAGGATGCAAGATGCATTGTACCCCAAGGCTTGCAGGAACTTCCTCACAGTGAAGTGACTTCTGGAAGTTAGCTGGGTAAAGTAGAGAGGCAGGAAGCTCTGCTTTTCTGGGGATAGGAAGGCCATTTGGGATGCTGTGTCCAGCAGTGCTCCCAAGAAAATGGGCTTGTGGTGGTAGAGTAGGAGCAAGATGGTGGCTAGAGGTAGATTTTCTAGGAGTGGCCGGGCTTCTAGTCCTAAAGACTATGCATTGGTCTGAGAGAAATGGTAGTCAGATGAGAAGACATAATTTTTTTGTCTAGATTCAGTAGTGCAAGAGGTCTCCTTGGAAGCCAGTGCCTGTGTCACGGCTCCAGACCCAACATAGGCAGAGACAGCCAAAGGCTTGGAAGATGAAGAAGATTTCTGCAGCATACCAGACTCTGAAAGGGTTTTGGTAGAGGCCTGTGTAGATATCATATCGGGCATCAGGGGCTGTGAAAGCGCCTCACTGAATTCTGGAGAACTGACGACCTGCTTAGTGGTAGAGTCATCGGAAGGCTTAGCCTTGTGTGGTTTGTCTCTATCTTTATCTCTACATTTTTTGGAATGTCTATGGATTGTTGGCTGACGGACTCTGTTTCAGAATGCGAAGACGGAAGACAAAAATACCTGTCTACAATAAGTGCTCTGCGACAAATGGTCCTTGCATTAAAGAAGGCACAAAACTGGCAACGGAGGACATTGTGGTCTGGGCCTAACCAAGTGATATAGTATGACTGGAAGTCTTGGTGTGGGATCTGCTTTCCACAGGTGAGACATTTGTTAACTTTTTTGGACATCGGTTAGTGCAAGAAAGAAGGATCCCCAATGGGGTACTTAGCTTTAGACATTTTCAGCTGTAATTCAAACTCTGGTAGTGACCGACCAACACACACTTGCGAACTGCTACTGCTATGGGCTCCACCGCAAGAAAGACTGATGTAATGGCATCAGCTGCCTTGCTTTATAGCACTGATGACTTGACATCAGTCTACAAACGACAGCAGCCGACTCAGAAAAATATTGACTCTGGTATTCGGGCCAGCCGAGGGCTACCACAGCAGGGATAACCCATAGTTGATGACTGCAACAGAGAAACCCGAAACACTTACATTTTTATTGCTTTGTAATGCAAACTGATTTGCATTACCATTACCAATATTGGAATCTCTCTTTAAGTACGGAGTTCTAATATTTTCTGTGGTCCACTGAAAAAAAAAATCTGATTACTCTGCTTGAGGGGCTGTTATGACAACAGTCCAGTACTAAATCTGCTCCTGACTGGGGAAAAGGCATTTACCTCACAAAGAAGCAGCTTATTAGGCTGAAGTACAAAGCACTAAGGAACCATTTATATTGTCTCAGGCTGCCTCGGGTGACTGGCTCAGTCTGACTCTGAGGCAGCCTGAGAATGAAGGTGCAAAACATTCATAAAGGACTACTGTCAAAATACTAGTGCCAGAGAATGTTTTTATTAACCCTTCATGTGACACTAGCTGGTAAGTAGGATGGTAAGTATGTATGTCCTTTATTTTGTGTGTGTGTGTGTGTGTGTGTGTGTGTGTGTGTGTGTGTGTGTGTGTGTGTGTGTGTGTGTGTGTGTGTGTGTGTGTGCGTGCATGTGCGTGCACGTGTGTGTGTGCATGTGCGTGTACGTGTGTGTGTGTGTGTGTGTGTGTGTGTGTGTGTGTGTGTGTGTGTGTGCGCGAGTGCGTGTATGTATGGGGGGGCGTATATGCTTTGAACTGTTCCTGATTTCATAGAATGAGAATGTCACAGATTTTGCCTCATATGTTTTTTTCTTTGTAAGGTCTGTGGTTTCTCTGGCAAATCACATAGGACTGAAATCACTAAATGACGATAGCTATTTAAATTTCAGATTTGAGGCATTTGAATTTCAGACTTAATTTTCAGAAAAAGCACAATAATGCAAAAAATGCTATTCTAGCAACTTAAAAGGTATATTAATATGTATATTATTAAGTTGGAATGCATTCCAAGTTTTAGCCTTTTGCTTTATGTTTGAGCTAAGAGGTTAAGAGGTACTTGGGGAGGGGGTTGCAGTGGCTTGAAAGTACAGTTGTGTACACTTACCATAAATGTATATGCTCGTGTGTATTCACTGTTGCAGTCATTACATTTGGGTAATCCTGCTGGCAGGTTGCCCTCAGCCGGCCTGAATTCCAAAGTCTTGGGTCCTGCGTCAGCTGCTGTCGCCCCTTCCCTGACGTCAGGTCGTCAGGGGTATAAAAGAAGCAGCTGATGCCATTTTCTTCAGTTTTTCTTGTCCCAGATGTCAGGTGCCCCCAAAAAGGGTAGCCAAACTTTATATATATATATATATATATATATATATATATATATATATATATATATTCAGAAATACACCAATATAAATTTTACCTTCATCTATAAGCAAATGCACCACAAAGATAGTATAAATCAGAGAAGGAAAGATAAGATCCAAAAGAAAAAAGGGGGAAGGCGGGTGGGTAACCCGGACTGCAACAGTGAATACACTCGAACATCTACATTTATGGTAAGTGTACACAACTGTACTATGTTCTTCGTGTTTCACTGTTGCAGTCATTACATTTGGGTAGAGTCCCAAAGCTATGGTTGGGAGGCTGGAACTAGACAGCAGTAGGAGCGGCTATGAGGCCCTGCAGGACTGCAGTGGCAAAGCCTGCCCTGGATTTAGAGTAGAGTGGCAGATGATAATGCTTTGTGAAGGTGTGCACTGAACTCCAAGTAGCCGCCTCTAAGATGTCTCTGGTTGGTACTCCCCTGGGAAAGGCTCCTGAGGTGGCTGCAGCTCTGGTGGAATGAGGCCTAATGCCCTTAAGCACTGGCTTGCCATGGTGTAAGTAGCAGAAACTAATGCAGTGGTCTAACCACTTAGAAATAGTCTGCTTTGAGATAGGCTTTCCTTGTGATCCTGCAACATACGCCACTAGTAATTTCTCTGTCTTCCTGAAAGCTTTGGTTTTGTCCAAGTAGAATCTAAGCTGTCTGTGTATGTACAAAGAATGCATAATTCTCTCCCCCTTGTTCTGTGGATTTGGGTAAAAGGTTGGCAGATGGATGGCTTGGTTAAGAGCCACACTAGACACTACTTTAGGCATAAATGTTGGGTTTCTCCTCAAGGAGACCCTGTCTGGATGAAAAATGATGAAAGGTTCCACAGCCATGAGCTCCTGTAGCTCTGAAACTCATCTTGCAGAAGTAATTGCTAAGAGCAGAGCTGTTTTCCAAGATAAAAACTTCATATCAGCAGTAGCAGCTGGCTCAAAAGGAGGCAGTGTGAGCTTTTCCAGGACATAGTTGAGGTCCCATGCAGGTATTGGTTGTCTCCTTGGGGGCCTTAAATTTTTGGCTCCTCTGAGGTACTGCCTTAATAAAGGGTGAGAAAAAAGTGGTGGCTCTGTATTGTAATGAGCCGAAATGGCAGAGGCATGAATTTTAATTGATGAAAAAGATAGGCCTTTGTCCAGCATCTCAGTTAAGTATTGCAACATCTGAGGAATATTTGGTACCGCTGTATCAGTTCCTTGTGCCTGGTTCCAGGCACAGAATCTCTTCCATTTTCCAGCATAAGACTTTCTAGTACTAGGCCTTCTGGCTTCCAGAATGACATCCATCACAGCTTTACTAAGTGGTGTTTTTTGTATGACTACATTATCTGCCATGCTGCCAAGTTTAATGTCCTGAGTTGGCTGTGCATGATCTGATTGTTTTGCTGGGACAGTAGTTGAGGTATTTGAGGTAAGGTCCAAGCTGGGTATAGAGATAAGTTCCTTAGTATTGGATACCAGTACTGGCGTGGCCAGTCTAGGGAAATCAGTATCATCTTTGGCTTCTCCTGTCTGACCTTTAGGAGCACCTTGGGGAGGAGAGGCAGTGGAGGAAAGGCATATACTGATAGGTTTTTCCAGCTGAAAGCTAGGGCGTCCACTTTCCATGCTTGTCTGTGATAAGTCCTTGTGCAGAATCTTTTTAGCTGGTAATTGAGAGGGGAGGCAAATAGATCTATGTTCGGGCATCCCCATTTCCTTGTTATCATGCTGAAGACTTGTGGATCCAGCTTCCACTGGTGGGGATCCATGAGGTTTCTGCTTAGTTCGTCTGCCAGAGTATTTTCCTTTCCTGGCAGGAATTGTGCCTGCAGATGTACTTGGTAAGTCAAAGCTGTGTCCCACAAGGTCATGGCTAGTCTGCAAAGGGGGTAAGAATGTGTGCCCCCCTGCTTGTTTATATACCACATGACCGTGGTGTTGTCTGTCTTTATCAGTAGTTGTTCCGGTTGAAGTAGGTCCTTGAAGGCTGTCAGTGCATTTTGAACAGCTAACATCTCTTTCTGATTGATATGTAGATGCATTTGGTTTGAGGACCATGTGCCCTGAATGCATCTTCCTGCCATGAGGGCTCCCCAGGCTTAGTCTGATGCATCCGTTTTTAGTGTCTGCCTGGCTGGAGGTAATGTGAAAGGCTGTCCCTTGTTCTGGTGACAAGCCTTTGCCCACCATCGAAACTCCTGTTGCAGGCAGGGAATGAGAGTAATGACTGTTTCCAGGCTGTGGCAATGTTGTGTCCAAACACTTTTTAGGTACCATTGAAGTTTCCTCATATGCAGTCTTGCATATGGAATTAATAGGATGCAGGAGGCCATGAAGCCCAAAGCCTGCAGAATATTTCTTGCAGATAACTGGGCCTTTGTTGCCAACATTTTGAAATAAGTAGTCAGTTGTCTTTGTTTGTCTGGTGTGAGATAAGCCATCTGGGCAGTTGTATTCAAACTTGCACCCAGGAATATTATCTCTTGTGAGGGTACTAGTTTTTATTTCTTTTTGTTGACTGTGTACCCTAGGCATGTTAGAAGTCTTTTCACAAATGCCAGATGTAGAAGAAGAATGTCCTTGTTCTCTGCTTGAATGAGACAGTTGTCCAAGTAAGGATATATTTGTATTCCTCTTTGTCTGCAGAATGCAATTACTGGTGCCAGGCACTTTGTAAAGACCCTGGGTGCAGTAGATAAGCCAAAGGGCAGTACAGGGAATTGGTAATGCATTGAACCAGCCTTGAATCTTACGTATCTTCTGCATGATTGTCTGACTGGAACATGCAGGTATGCCTCTTTTAGGTCAAGTCACAAGCCAAATATTCTTGCCCAGCATGGGCAGAAGCTGCTGCAAAGTCAAAATTTTGAATTTCGGAATATCCAGGAAAGTGTTCAGAATAGATAGGTCCAGTATCGGCCTCCAGGCCTTGTCCTTTCTGGGTACCAAGAACAGTCTTGAGTAACATCCTTGTCCCTGCTCTTGCTCTGGTACTTGTTGAATGACCCCCATGTCCATGAGGGATGAGACTTGTTTTTGTGCCTCTGCCCATTGATTTTTTGGCAGATCTGGCCAGCTGTTTGCCTTTGGCAGAGTATGGAAATGGAACTTGTAGCCTTGTGACACTATGTTTAGAACCCACTTGTCCTGGGTTATGATGTGCCAATTTTGAGCAAAAAGTGCTAATTTTCCCCCTAAGGGTGCTGCCAGAAGGCAAGTGCTTGATGCAGGCAGGGGGAAGTCATTGGGATTGTTTTCTGAATGTTTGTGATCTATCTTCTCCAGCTTTGGAGGTAGAAGCCCCCCATTTCTTGGGCCTATAAGAACCTTGCAGCTGGGATCTGCCCTAGGACATCTGGATTTGCCCCTTTGAGGTCTGTCTGACACAGGAAAGGACCAATTTTTTGTAGGCCAGTGTCTACTAAACCTAGGTAGCTGTACTTGTAAAAAATCTTTGACAGTTTGCATAGATTTAGCTTTGTCCTCCATTTTCTTTAACACCTCTTCTGCCTTAACACCAAACAAGGTATCATGCTGTAAGGGTGCATCTAGTAACTGTACTTTAACATGATCAGGCAGATTTTGTTCCTTTAACCAAGCATGCCTCCTAATTACAGAACCCGTAACTGCGGCCCTGCAGGAGGCATCCAAAGAATCAAAACCACATTGCAAAGTATGTTTTCCAACTTGTTCTGCTGCATACAATGAATCCTGCATTTCCTTGTTTTCTGCACATTCAGAATTTAACATTTTCTGTTTAAGCAATCCCATGACATGTTGCTGATATTTAAGCATATGAAATTGACAGTTTAAGGCCCTTATAGCCAAAGTTGCAGATGTGTAAACCTTTTTTCCCCATCTATCCAGTGCCCTTGAATCTCTGTCAGAAGGGGTTGGGTTTTTTTGCAGTGGAAGCCTTAACTCCCTTTGGACCCTGTGAAATAGTTTCTGGGTCAGCAGCAGGGTTTCTAAAAAGAAATTTGTGTGAGTCAGGAACCCTGTAATATCTGTCAGGCTTAACAGAAGCTGGGGTAAGGAGTCAGAGGTCAGACTAGACTCTGAAAACACATCATCTACAATCTCTAACACAGGTGGAATGGCTAGAGGCCTGTGCTGAGGTAGTAAAAGAAAATCCCTGAGCCTCTTTTTAGATTCTGAAAAATCTTGGCTCTCCCAGCGGAAATGCTCCCTCATGGTATGCAAGGTTTCCCCAAAGGAACAGTCCTCAGGAGGAGATGCTGAAGGTATAGATTCTTCAGCATCAGAATCCTCATAGGGGGGAAGAGAATATTCCTGATCAGAAGAGGAATCAGAAGAAATGGAAATCTGATCTGAAGACTCAGTCTCTTACCTAGGCTTCTTATCAGGAAGGGGATGGGAACCCCTGATCAAGGTAATCAAGTCTTCGGCCATTTTGAGCATCTGTTTTTTTGGGCATAGAGGCCTGTCCACATGGCTCTTGAGTTTGTTTCCTTGCTTTAGAAGGTGCTTTAGTCTTTGCCTTTGAAGCTGAAGTAGATTTAATGTAAAGATGTTTAGGGCTGAATACACCCTCAGAAGCTGGTACCTGCTCAGTGGCTCCGGACCCATCTGAGGGATTAGCGTCCGAGGCTCCAATACCTTGAGTATCCAGTGGCATGGCTGACTCCACGTGGGAGTTGGTAGCAGCCTGCGACTCCAAAGTAGCGGGCGTCAGGGGTTGTGAAAGCGCCTCACTGAGAACCGGCGACTGGCTTAGGAGAAGCTTCGTCATCGGTTTTGGGCCTCGGTTGTTTTTCTCTATCCTTTTCTTTGCATTTTTTGTAAACTCCGGTAGTCGGATGGCTATCTGATGACATTTCAGGATAATTAAACCGACGTCCAAAAAAGTTTAAAGCAAAATCATACCGACGCTTAATAGTGCATTGGTTAAATCTAGCACAAAACCGACAACCAGTAATGTTGTGATCAGGACCTAGGCAAGGACTACAGTAAGAATGAAAATCCTTATGAGGTATTTGCTTTCACAAGAAATACAATTATTAACTTTTTCTGACATCGGTCTGGTGCAAGAAAAAAGTTTCCCCAACGGGGTACATAGCTTTATTAAAGACTTCGGATCTGAAACCCAAACACGAAAATCTCAGGAGTCGGCTGACCGGCACTTGCGAACTGCTTCTGCTTCGGGCACTGCGTGGCAAGAAAGACTGAAGAAAATGGCGTTGGCTGCTTCTTTTATACCCCTGATGACCTGACGTCAGGGAAGGGGGTGACAGCAGCCGACGCAGGAACCAAGACTTTGGAATTCAGGCAGGCTGAGGGCAACCTGCCAGCAGGATTACCCAAATGTAATGACTGCAACAGTGAAACATGAATAACATCAATGTATTCTTTTATTTATGCATTTATTAATCATACAGGTCTTAAGTTAAACATTTATTAATTCAGTTGTGACTGTAATTGATGTGTGCATGGGTAAATATAATGTATGCATGGCAGCATAGATGCTCTCAACCGTCTCTGACTTTACCTTGTGTTCAGTCTGTTCCTCACAATGTATGTGCTCTTCTGGCAAATCAGAGAAGACTGTAGTCACTACGGAACATACAATTAACCTTTGGACTTAATAGCGTTCAGAAAAAGTATGCTAGTATATTCTAGTAACTTTTTACTTATATAAGGCTGATATCTGTCCTTGGGTTTTGGTCTTTTGTCCCCCCCCCCCTTTTTTATCTTCCTGCTTGAGTTACAAGGCTGAGAGGGGTGTGTGTGTGTGTGTGTGTGTGTGTGTGTGTGTGTGTGTATGTGTACAGGAGGGTTGTTGCAATTTAATATGACAGCAATGAACTGAGAAGTTACATTTCTGTGTGGCAATTATTTATGTATTTACTCAATTTGATTGCAGGTCAAACTTCTGAGGTCTAGAGTCAAAGCCATACAAGTGTCTGTAATTGACCATCCCATCTGTGTGTGTGTGTGTGTGTGTGTGTGTGTGTGTGTGTGTGTGTGTGTGTGTCTGTGTGTGTGTGTGTGTGTGTGTGTGTGTGTGTGGGGGGGAGCAGAAGTGCAATAAACTGTCCTTGATTTCTTCGAATGCTTCTGCTTTTGCTCGAAATTTTTGTCTGTTTCTTGTGATGCTTGTGTTTTGTTTTTTTTTTTTGGCAAATCATTGAGAATTCCAGTCATTAAATAATGACAGGCATTTGTGGTTCATACTTGTTAATCTTCAGAAAAAAAACCTTGCTACTGCAAAGCTTATTTTTTAGCTTCCTGATTGATTCTTCAGCTAAGAGGTTGAGAGGCATGTAGGGAGGGTGTATTGGATTGCATACTATATTTTGACAGTACTGATCTGAGAAAATACAGTCATTTATGTATTTATTCATTTGTCTGATAATAATCAGACTTCTGAGGTGCACAGTCAGTCATACAAGCAGCGCTACTTGATTAACAATAGTCGTGTTTGTATGTGTATGCAAGCATGCATACATGCATGTGAGAAAATGTCTTTAGAGGCATGTTTGTAGCTAGCTGTCTAGATGTCTGTGTGTGTCTGTGTCCCTGTCTGGTATGAGTGTGGGAGTGTATAGGTGACTGTGTTGGTGTGTATGTTTGTCTACAATGACCTGGCGCTGAGGCAGCCTATGGATGAGCGTTACTAAGATCATCTGTTGCTAGATCACAGGTAATAGTCATTGGCCTGCTGTAATAGAGCTCCACACTGTTCCAAACACCCCCACCCATTTGTTTGCTTCCTGCATCCCCATCCCATTTGCTTTGCAGTCATCAGGTGCCACTGACACATACACTTCAGTTTTGCTGTTGAAAATACATGCTACAGATTTAACACTTGGTGGCCTTGCTCGCTGTGAAAAGATTTCTCCTCTAGGCACAAGGAACGCAAAGACAATTTATCATCAGAAATTAATAAGTGGATCTCTTAGATGATCCCAGTACTGGTTATATCCTCAGATACCAAATGACCTCTGATAATGTTTTCATCTTCATTTTTGGTTTCTAGTAATGTAGACAAAACTCTGTCCTTCATGCATATGCTTGAATCCTCCACTGATAGTTACTCCAGATGTTTAGTGCACTTTTAATGAAAAATGGCCCTCTAACTCTTTCCCCTTTTAAATCGCTCACCCACCTTCATTGCTGGTCACTTACCTCACCCATTAGAGTTTACAGGGTTCTTTTTGTTGCAGTGTTTGCTTCTTGCTGCTCTCTCCTCCATTCAGGTTACTTACTTATTTCCGTTTGTCATGCCGCGAGGTGATATCTCATTACTGTTACTTCTAAGTTAATGATACATGAAGTGCAAAGATCTGCTATGCAGGTTTGCTGTATCTCTTAGAGAAAAAGAAATGACTAACAGACCATCATCATCAACTACGTTTTTTATCCAAAGCACTTTATTTGGCACTCCATTCTTCCTTCCATAATATTAAATAAAAGCAAATAAAATAAAAAAAAACAAACATAAACATACAGTAAGAACAAACACTAGACCATTAAAAAGAAAAGGTTCTTTAAATAGCTTATTAGAATACAAACACTAAGGCAATGACCTCCTGCCCCCTCATTATTTGCTGTCCTGAACGTGACAGCGTTGCACTTCTCAGACTGCGTTTCACACCAACAATTGTTGAACTTATGTTGTGGAAGAGGAAGCCCAACATGAATCCCTTGAACATCATCCATTACCCCCTACCACTGTATACACATCAGCAGGACCTCCATTAGGATTCAGATTTTTGTGTGCATGTGCGTGTGTGTGTGTGTGTGTGTGTGTGTGTGTGTGTGCGCGCGCACACATGCATGTTTATGTGAGTATTTAGTGTTTACATGCCACGTCCAGAAGTTTGAGAATGTGTTAGTAAGTTAAGGGTCAGTATTGTTCTGGTCCTGCCATTAGACATAATCAAATGCCCCTAAAATCCTTACTTAACATTGG
This sequence comes from Protopterus annectens, assembly GCF_019279795.1. Lineage (NCBI taxonomy): Eukaryota > Metazoa > Chordata > Ceratodontiformes > Protopteridae > Protopterus > Protopterus annectens. The sequence continues at coordinate 1,607,304,634 of NC_056744.1, read as the reverse complement.
ATCAACCATTGGGCCCCCTTCAGTTTGCTTATCGAGAGAACTGGTGAGTGGATGATGCAGTTAACATAGGCCTGCACTATATCTTGCAACATCTTGACAACCTAGGGACATATGAAAGGATTCTGTTTGTGGACTTCAGGTCTGCATTTAATACAATAATTCGGGAACTTCTTCACTTGAAACTCTCCAAGCTTTCCATTCCTGTTTCCACCTGTCAATGGATCACCAATTTTCTAACCAATAGGAAACAGCAGGTGAAAAGTACAGTTGTGTACACTTACCATAAATGTAGATGTTCGAGTGTATTCACTAAAGCAGTCATTACATTTGGGTAATCTGCTGGCAGGTTGCCCTCAGTCAGCCTGATTAAAAAAGTAACAGTTGGAAAACACTGGAACCACCACAATGCTTAAAATCAAACAATTCTTATTTAGTTGAGTAAAAACAAGCGCTTTCACGCACAGTAATCGTGCGCTTCATCAGGTTACAAAAGTCTTGGGTCCTGCATCGGTTGCTGTCCCTTCTTCCATGACGTCAGGTCGTCAGGGGTATAAAACATGCAGCCGACGCCATTTTCATCAGTTTTTCTTGCCCCAGATGTCAGGTGCCCCCCAAATGGGGAGCAAAAAAAAAAAAAATATATATATATATATATATATATATATATATATATATATATAATTTAGAGCACAAACAATATACCTCCAATCAAAAGCAAATACACCAAAAAGGCTTTTAAGCATATTAAAAGAAAGAAGAGGTATAGTAAGATAAAAAACAGGGGACTGGAGGGTGGGTAACCAGGACTGCAACAGTGAATACACTCGAACATCTACATTTATGGTAAGTGTACACAACTGTACTATGTTCTTCGTGTTTCACTGTTGCAGTCATTACATTTGGGTAGAATCCCAAAGCTAAGGATGGGAGGATGGAACTAAATGGCATTAGGAGCAGCTATAAGGCCCTGCAGAACTGCAGTGACAAAGCCTGCCCTGGATTTAGAAAAGAGAGGTAAATGATAATGCTTTGTGAATGTATGAACTGAAAACGAAAAAGGCTGAACAAACTAGTAAAACACAAAGCCCGAGGTGGTGAGCTGGAAACCGCCAAACTACTGTGTAAGACAGTCACGAACAGTCACAAAGTAGTTTGGCGGTTTCCAGCTCACCACCTCGGGCTTTGTGTTTTACCAATGTATGAACTGAACTCCAAGTAGCAGCTTCTAGAACGTCTCTGGTAGGAGCCGCTCTGAGAAAGGCTGCAGAAGTAGATGCAGCCCTGGTGGAATGAAATCTGATCCCCTTGGGGATAGGTTTACCATGGTGCACATAGCAGAAACGATTACAATGGCTTATCCATTTAGAAATAGTTTGCTTTGAAATAGGTTTTCCCTCTGCCCCTGCAGCAAATGCCACCGATAGTTGCTCAGATTTTCTTAGAGATTTTGTCCTGTTTAAGTAGAATCCAAGTTGTCTGTGCACATCTAATGAATACAGAATCCGCTCACCCTTGTTCTGTGGATTGGGAAAGAAAGTTGGCAGATGAATGGTCTAATTAAGAGCCACACTGGATACCACCTTAGGCATGAAAGATGGATTGGTCCTGAGAGCCACCCTGTCCGGATGAAAAATAATGAAAGGCTCCACTGCCATAAGAGCCTGTAATTCTGAAATCCATCTAGCTGAAGTAACTGCTAAAAGAAAAGCTGTTTTCCAGGAGAGAAATTTTAGGTCCACAGTAGCAGCTGGCTCAAAAGGAGGTAGAGTGAGTTTTTCCAAAACAAAACTGAGGTCACATGCAGGAGGTGGTGCTCTCCTGGGAGGTTTTAAATTTTTGGCCCCTCTGAGGTACTGCTTTAGCAGAGGATGAGAAAAGAGGGGAGACTCAGTGTTATAATGAACTGAAATGGCAGAGGCATGGATTTTTATAGAAGAAAAAGATAGGCCCTTGTGAAGCATCTCAGTTAAATATTGCATAATCTGAGGAATATTGGGCATTGCTGTACTTATTCCTTGTGTTTGGTTTCAGGCACAGAATCTTTTCCATTTGTCCGCATAAGATATTCTAGCACTAGGCCTTCTAGCCTCCAAAATGACATCCATCACAGGTTTGCTGAGAGATGTAACCGGTGAAATTAGTTGATTAGCCATGCTGCAAGATTCAGAGTTTGGAGCTGAGTGTGCAGAATTTGATAGTTATGCTGAGACAGTAGGTAAGGTGTCAGAGGCAGGTACCAAGGAGGAAGGTGTGACATATTGCGTAGGAGAGGGTGCCAGTCTTGGCGAGGCCAGTCTGTTGCAATCAGTATAATTTTTGGTTTTTCCTCTCTGACTTTTAGTAAGACCTTGGAGAGCAGAGGCAGAGGAGGAAAGGCATAGACTGATAGGTTTTTCCAGCTGAAGGACAGAGCATCCACTTTCCAAGCTTTTTTGTGATGAATTCTTGTGCAGAATTTGTCCAACTGATAATTTTGGGGTGAGGCAAAAAGATCTATGTCTGGGCTCCCCCATTTGTGTGTCAACATGATGAAGATTTGTGGATCCAGTTTCCATTCATCTGGGTCCATAAGATTTCTGCTTAGCGTGTCTACCAGAGTATTTTGCTTTCCTGGCAGGAATTGAGCTTGTAGATGTATTTGGTAAGTCAGGGCCGTGTTCCACAATGCCATGGCTAGTCTGCAAATGGGGTAGGAATGGGTACCCCCCTGCTTGTTTATGTACCACATGACTGTGGTGTTGTCTGTCTTTATCAGTAGTTGACCTAGATGAAGATAGTCCTTGAAGGCTGTCAGAGCATTCTGTACAGCTAGCATTTCTTTTTGGTTGATATGTAGGTGCATTTGATTTGGGCCCCATTGGCCCTGAATGCATCTCCCTGCCAGATGCACCCCCCAAGCATAATCTGATGCATCTGTAGTCAGGATTTGGGCAGTAGGGGGTGGAGTGAATAACAGTCCCTTGTTTTGGTGGCAGGCCTCTGCCCACCATAGGAACTCTAGCTGCAGGCAAGGAATGATAGGAATCATTGTTTCCAGTCTGCGACAATGTTGACTCCATAAGCTTTTTAGGTACCATTGACGTTTCCTCATATGCAGTCTTGCACATGGAATTATTAGGATGCAGGAGGCCATGAACCCCAAGGCCTGCAGAATTTGTCTTGCAGATAGCTGGGTTTTTGTGTCCACCTGCTTGAAGTAAGTCATCAATTGAATTTGTTTTTCTGGCATAAGGTAGGTCATCTGAGCAGTTGTATTCAAGCTTGCACCCAGGAATGTAATTATTTTGAGAGGGTACAAGGTGTGATTTCTTTTCGTTTATGGTGTATGCTAGACAAGTTAGAAGTCTTTTTACAAATGCCAGATGTTATAGAAGAGTGTCCTTGTTTTCTGCCTGAAGTAGACAATTGTCCAGGTAAGGATAAATTTGAATGTTTCTCTGTCTGCAAAATGCAATTACTGGTGCCAGGCACTTTGTGAAGACCCTGGGCACAGTAGATAAGCCAAAGGGCAGTGCAGAGAACTGGTAATGCAAATAGCCTGCTTTGAAGCGGAGGTATCTTCTGCAAGATTCCCTGATTGGGATATGCAGGTAGGCCTCTTTTAAGTCTAGAGATACCAACCAGGCATCCTTGCCTAGCATAGGCAGTAACTGTTGTAGAGTCAGCATCTTGAATTTTGGAATGCCCAGAAATGTATTTAGAATGGATAAGTCCAGAATTGGACGCCATGATTTGTCTTTTCTGGGTTCTAGGAAAAGTCTTGAATAAAAACCTTGTCCCTTTTCCTTTTCTGGTACTGGTTGAATTGCCCCCATATTCATGAGGGACATAACTTGTTTCTGGGCCTCTGCCCACTGATTTGGAGGCAGATCTGGCCATCCATTTGGGACTGGCAACGTGTGGACATAAAATCTGTATCCCTGGGATGCTATATTTAAGACCCACTTCTCCTGGGTAATCAGTTGCCAGTTTTGTGCATGAAGTGCCAGTTTTCCCCCCAAAAGGGTGGCCAAAAGATAAGTGCTTGGTGATTGCAGTGGAAAGTCATTGCGACTGTTTACCGTAGGAAGGTTCCTTGCTACTTCCAGATTTGGAGGTGGAGGCACCCCATTGTTTTGTTCTATAAGTTCCTTGTGACTGAAACCTGGAGCCTTTGGAATGTCTGGGTTTGACCTGAGCAGCTCTGGTGGGTACTGGAAAGGACAAATTCTTAGTAGGCCAGTGCCTACTGAACCTGGGTGGCTGCACTTCTAGGAAATATTTTACAGTTTACATAGATTTAGCTTTATCTTCCATCTTTTTCAAAACTTCTTCTGCCTTATTACCAAACAGACTGTCCTGTTGTAAAGGGGCATCCAACAATTTTGCTTTAACATGATCAGGCAGATTTTGCTCCTTGAGCCAAGCATGCCTTCTTATCACAGATCCAGTTACAGCGGCCCTGCAAGAGGCCACCAAGGAATCAAAACCACATTGCAAAGTATGCTTTCCAACTTGTTCAGCTGAATGTAATAAATCCTGCAACTCTTTATTTTCCACACAGTCAGAAATCAACATCATTTTCTGTTTAAGTAAGCCCATGACATGCTGCTTATATTTAAGCATATGAAATTGACAGTTTAAAGCCCTGATTGTCAAGGTTGCAGATGTGTAAATCTTCTTACCTCATCTATCCAGCGCCCTGGGGTCTCTATCAGAAGGGGTAGGATTTTTAACAGTAGAAGCCTTAACACCCTTGGGACCCTGAGAAATGGTTTCAGGGTCAGCAGTAGGGTTTTTAAAGAGGAATTTGTGGGAGTCAGGAACCCTGTAATATCTGTCTGGCTTACTAGGAGCCGGAGGCAGGGAATCAGGAGCCATGCTGGATTCTGAGAAACCATCATCAACAATGTCTAGAACAGGAAGTATAGCCAAAGGCCTATGCTGAGGAAGAAGAAGCAGGAAATCCCTAAGCCTCTTTTTAGATTCTGAGAAATCCTGACTCTCCCAGTGAAAGTGTTCCCTTAAGGTATGCAAAGTTTCTCCAAAAGAAAAATCCTCAGGAGGAGAAGCAGAAGGGATGGAATCTTCTGCATCAGAGTCCTCATAAGGTGGAATAGATAATTCCTGATCAGAAGAGGAATCAGAAGAAATAGAAACCTGATCTGATGATTCATAGTCAGTGCCTTGCCTAGGCCTCTTAGCAGGAGGGGGATGGGTACCCCTAATCAAGGTAATTAAATCCTCAGCCATTTTGATCATTTGATTTTTAGGCATAGGGGCCTGTGCACTTGGCCCAAGCATCGTTTTTTTTAGACAATTGGCCTTAGTTTCGAAGATGGCATCAGTTTAATATACAAATCTTTAGGTCTGAAAACACCTCAGAAGCCGGTACCTGCTCAGCGGATCCGGACCCATGTAAGGTAGAGATATCCGCGGGATTAATACTTAAAAGTGTCTCGCGGCATACCGGACTCCGAATGGGTCTCAGTAGAGGCCTGCGATTCAAAAGAAGCGGGTATCAGGGGCTGCAAAAGCACCTCACTGAGTACTGGCCAACCGGCGATTGGCTTAGGAGAAGCTTCGTCGTCGGTTTTGGACCTTGAAGGTCTGTCTCTGTCTTTTTCTTTGCGTTTTTTAGGTATTCCGGTAGTCGGATTGCTAACCAATGACATTTCTGGATAGTTAAATCTTGAGCCAAAATATTTTGATGCAAAAATATACTGACACTTAATAGTGCGTTGATTAAATTTAGCACAAAACCGACAGCAAGGCACTTTATGGTCAGGGCCTAGGCAAGGAATACAGTACAAATGAAAATCCTTATGAGGTATTTGCTTCTCACAAGTAATACAATTATTAACTTTTACTGACATCGGTAAGGAGCAAGAAAAGGTTTCCCCAACGGGGTACTTAGCTTTAGGTTGAAGACTTCAGTTCTGAAACTCGAAAACGAAAATTTCAGGAGTCGGCCGACCGGCACTTGCAAACTGCTTCTGCTTCGAGCACCGCGTGGCAAGAAAGACTGATGAAAATGGCGTTGGCTGCATGTTTTATACCCCTGACGACCTGACGTCATGGAAGAAGGGACAGCAACCGACGCAGGACCCAAGACTTTGTTAATCAGGCTGACTGAGTTTAACCTGCCAGCAGATTACCCAAATGTAATGACTGCAACAGTGAAACACGAAGAACATCTGATTCTGTTTGTGGACTTCAGCTCTGCATTTAATACAATAATTCTGGAACTTATTCACTTGAAACTCTCCCAGCTTTCCATTCCTGTTTCCACCTGTCAATGGATCACCAATTTTCTAACCAATAGGAAACAGCAGGTGAAAGTGGGGAAATTTACATCTAGCTATCGCACAATCAATATAGGTGCCCCCCAGGGATGTATGCTCTCCCCACTACTATTCTCCCTCCTCTACACTAATAACTGCACCTCTAAGGACACCTTTGTTAAAACTTATTAAATATGCAGATGATACAACTATCATTGGATTTATCAGAAATTGTGAGGAGTCTGCATACAAACTAGAAGTTTAGCAGCTGGCCCTTTGGTGTAGTCAGAATAATCTGGAACTGAACACTCTGAAAACTGTGGAGATGACAGTGAACTTTAGGAGTGGTACTACGATATTATCCCCCTTCTTTACATTTAATACTGCTGTGTCAAGTTGTAGAATCCTTCCAAGTTTTTGGGATCTATAATCTCCTGGGACTTGAAGTGGGAGACCAATGTAGAGTCCATCATAAAAAAAGCACAACAGCGAATGTACTTTCTAAGACAGCTGAAAAAGTTCAACCTCCCACAGGAACTGTTGATTCAGTTCTACACAGCAGTCATTGAGTCTGTCCTCAGCTCATCCATAACACTGTGGTTTGGATCTCTGTCTAATCATGACAAAAATAGGTTACATCAAATAGTCAGTTTTGCCGAAAATATCATTGGTGCTAGTTTGCCCTCCTTACAGGACCTGTACTATTCCGGAGTCATGAAAATGGCAGGGAAAATCATCACCGACCCTTCACATCCAGGCCACCATCTCTTTGAATTATCACCATCAGCCAGGTATTATAGATTAATACACACCAAAACAAGTAGATATAAGAACATTTTTTTTCCATAGGCCATCAAGTTCATAAATGGCTAACTCAGCTTATTAGTCTGGGGTACACTTTTTTTTCCCAAGCTTCTGAGGATTCTGCAGTATTGTTTATATATTGTTAATACTTGTTTCTTTCTGAGTTTATGTCAGTATTTCTTGCACTGAGTTGCACTTTGCACCTTGTATGTATATGGATATGTATATTTACTTTTTGTCTTTTTCCTAATAGTTGCATGTATGTCGTTTGTCTTGTTCTTAATAGTTGCATGCATGTCATTTATGTAATTCATACTTGGAGAGTCACTGAAACTGGAGTCAAATTCCTTGTATGTGTGCATTCTTGGCCAAAAAATGTGATTCTGATTAACATGCCTGTGGTACGCTACCTGGGATACAGTCATTATGGCCACGTTTTATATAATTAATTGGATGGGAGATAGGAAATTCACCCCGGGGATCACTTCTGTGGCTCTGCTTGACAGGAGCACAGGAAAATTATTTTCTTGGGTGACAAAAGCCAGGGTACCATTTGACTAGGCTTATATAGGCCCTAGGGCCAATAGCCTAGTACCTAACTATGAACCTATAAACACAGATTCAGAGTTTTTGAACAGTCTAGGAAACCGATACCTGCTTATTTGCTGCTTAAAGTGTTTACTTAAGTCATTTGTTTGAGGAATCTAAATCTGTGTTCCTAGCAATGCCTGGATGAATTATGTCAAGCTGTTTAAGATACATTAACATATCTGACAATGGTGAGAACCTTCCCAGAAAATAAGAAATTAGTTTATTCTTATTCTAGACTCATAACTGCCCTTGATTTTGCATGGCATCCTTGATTTTGCCTCACATTTTTCCCTGTCCCTAATTCAACTTTTGATGTTCTGGCTGCAGTCAGTAATGCAATACATTAATTATATGCTTCATATTGTTCAGTAAATGCATGTTGAAGTAACACTTGTAATTATATTAACTTTTTAAGTGAATTAAAGTAATGTTTAAAAACTGTCTCTAATTTTGGACCTTTGACTCCCCCCAACATTATTTTGACTTTGTCCAGAATTCTTGGGCAAAAGTTGAGAATTATAACATTTACTTCATTCTGTCTGGCTGTACACTTTTAAATATGATCCATCCATCCTCAACCCCTTTTTCCCGCATGCTGCACATGGGGTCAGGGTGTCACTTTGACAGTGACAATCATCAGAAGCAAAGGTTTACACTGCCAGGCGGTTAGCCCTCTCACAGTAGTCAGTCTGTACCACTTACACCCAATTTAGAGTGCCCAATCCACCTACTGCATGTCTTTAGAATGTGGGAGGAAACCCACACAACCACAGGGAGGACATGCAGACTCTGTACAGAAACACCCCAGCTGAGAATTGAACCAAAGAATCTCTTACTGAGCGGCAGCAACACTAACTGCCACACCACCACAGCAACCTTGATAAGGCATTAAAAAAATGCATTAAAGGTATTTGTGAAAGGGCACAGAAAATTTGTTTCAGTAAGTAACAAAGTATATTGATAGCTTGAAGAGATTTGATGTGGATTTATGTTGAACCATCCAAGATTATGTTGAACCATCCAAGATGTTGGAATTCTACTTTTGTGTGTGTGTGTGTGTGTGTGTGTGTGTGTGTGTGTGTGTGTGTGTGTGTGTGTATTGGGGAGGGAATCACACCACTGGACAAGATGAAATATAAATTGGTTTTAGTAACTGAACCCTTTCCATACTGCCCTAAATTGCAACAGCATTGTTGTGGTTTTGTTATAGCCCCCCTTCTTCTCTGTCAATACTGGTCAGCACTATCCCTGCTGCACAGTCAGGCTGCCAAAGCTGGCATCTGCTTATCACTAGCAATACTGCAACTGCTGCCATGACTGGGTCCCTGAAAACTCTGTCCATGGTCATCAGTACCAAAAGTGAAACTACTGCTACAATTACTGAAGCTAAGTCTTCCAATACTAGAGTTGCTGTCATGCTTGTTCAGACATTCTGTCACTCATCTATGGCAGCAAATGATTCTAGACCCTTAGTGTGCCAATACATTACTGAGTTTTCAAATTTTCATATCACCTCAGTCTTTTAACAGTGGCAGAGTACAATGCAAGTCGGAGAGCAGATGGACAGAATGCAGAATTCTACCTGTACAGTGTGTTGAGTATATTCCATAACCTCCAATCTGGTCATTAAAGTCTAACAGCTAGACATATTTTACTACAATAAGCAACAGAGCAATGTCATAATAGCTCAAAAATGGTCATTATCCGACACTGGGGAGGAGAAATGTATAGTTATTTTGCATGTGTCCCTGGGGAAAAACAATAAAAAAAGAATTCTTAAAACAATGGTTTGGCCATATCTGGATAGCCGGTACTGGTCTGGTTGTAAGTCATATTCAGCTGGGATCCAGGGTATGCAGTGCCAAACTTACAAGAATTCTGTATGAGTGATGGACGGCAAATGTCAATTATCATCCCTGGGTATGGCATCTGCCCGGCAACTGCATTCTTTTGGTTCCCCAAGAAGTCATCTCCAAGCCGTGGGCCATAAGCTGTTGTGGCATTACAGTCTGTTCCAGTAAGTCCATGGCCCACAGTGGCACCAAATTCCAGTGAAGAGGGTCTCAGACAACTTGAAGGTACAGGAAGAAAGTCTTGCTCCTGGGAAGCTGTTTCTGGAATGCTAGTTGTATTCTCTTGTGAGACAGACATATTAAAGGGTGTGGAATCAGAGGCACTGAACTTGTCGAAGGCCACACTGGAATTGTTGCTTGCATTACTGCAAAGCTTCAAGCCAGAATCTGTCTGGTCCTCAGTGGATGATCTGTGATGAAACAAAAGAAAAAGAAACAGTGAAGTTAGAAATTATGCTATAACAAGTACACCTTTGAGACAAGAAGAAGAGATGAGATAATCTAGAGATTTTCAGATACATCAAGGAGTCCTTAAAGTTCAGGAAAGCATCACCTTTCAGAAAAAGCACAGCACGAGTAAAAACAATTAGAAAACAGATGACTCAGTAGTGATGTGGGGCATGTGTTTTTCTGAGAGATGGTTGCAGATGCATGACGCATGGAACATTTTGTCCCAAAAAATGGCAGAAACAGCAGTGGTGGGGGAACACGACATGACAATGGACTGACATGATGCTACCTTGGACAGGAAAATGACTACAGTAAAGGACAGCTTACCCTCGGAATAAGGTAAATAGCAGATAAGGCAGGGCTAAGGTTAATCTGTCATCACAGCATGTTTCATTGATTAACTGCTTCAAAACTAGCAGATCAGAAAGTACAGCATAACACTGTGACAAAACGTTGGGGGTCAGTGTCAGCAACCATCCATGTGACACAGTTTGGAGCCCAGGCCTGCAGTGAAATGGTGGTAACACTATTTGTTGTAAGGCATAATTAAGAGTAACAAAGATCAAGCCTTTCCACCCATCCATTTGTTTTGCTGTTCATACTGACTGTAGTGAAATCATCTTCCTTGAGAGCATTGCAAGGCACAGTGCCCCATTAGTACTCAATGAGAACCACGCTTGTGGTTCTTGTTGCCTTCCATCAGGAAAGCTTTAAATCTGTCTTCATACTGAGAATTTCCCAACACTTGATGGGTTTATGCTCTAACCACTCAAGGACAGCACTCCGTGCACAGAGAAATATATCTAAGGCTAGATATGGAATATACAGGTGTGTTCTATTCTGAATATGACATGTTAAACAATAATTTTATTATCTTACGCTTTACGTCATTAAACAAGAATTTGCAGAGTGCACTTTATTCTGAATTGCACTAATTACCTATCTTGATTGGGTTTATCAAGGTATATCATGGAAGAGGAAAAACATACTTTTAGCATTTTCTCAACATTGCAATACAGAATAACTACCAAATGGTCTTCCTAATGCAGAGCAGTCCTATTACACCACAGGACCTGCTAGAAGCCCTGGTTTTCCAGCCACACTTAAGGGTGACTGTATTCAATGTCACTGTGGGTGCAGGCAAGGCCCACACATCTATTGTGGACAGAGCAGTTTTGTGGGAAGTCTTAGACAGGTAACCATCTGGGTTTTGATTTATCTATTTGTTTTCTATAGCTTCCCCTTACCCCATGGGAGCCCTTTGATGCAGGCATCTTTAGAATGAGACCTCTGACAGAGATAATCTGTACACAGGAGGTGCCTTAGGAAGGAGAGCAGCTGTTATATGCATAAACGTTTTCCAGTTGTATGCCGCCATAGATTCAGTCTCAGATCTGACATGGCTGGATCAGTGACACAAGTCCCAACTTTTGTGTCAGTGGGTTGGCCAGGGTTGCCTGCATCTGTGCAGCTAAATGGAACATAGATCTTGCAGAGCAGCTTGTACTACACAGCATCCTTCTGTTACAGTGTTTCTAGTCATTACCATGCATTACTGATGACATGGGTTTGTTCCATTGCTTCTTTATATTACAATTCATCTACAGAATACAGCAAAATGGGAAGTAGGAAGGCAAATAAATCAGAAGTTTAAACAGCAAGGAAGCCACACAGGGAAGTTAGATACAAGTGCAGGAAAATTAAACAATAAAGTGTACAGGTTCATTAAAAAGTTTACATTGATCAGAAAGAAATGATATTGTTACCCACACTTACCTGGAGAAGAGGTTTTGTTTTTCTGAAGTCAGGCCATGGAAACTAGATGGATGCTGCAGATATGTCTCAGCAACAGGGTTTGGCATCTCGACTAACTGTCTTGGCTGTTGTGTTTGAACAAAAGAGGAGGCAGAAGACGTGGGCATGTAACTGCAGTCGGGGCTAGGAGGAGTTTGCATAATGGATGGCAAAGGCTGGAAGGTCCTGGCCTGGGCCTCCTCATTCAGAGTAGAGTCACAGGGTCCAGACAGACACAACTTTTTACAGTCTAAAAAAGAGGGAAGAAAAAAAAAACAGTAGGATCAATAAATGTGCTTTTATGTGATCACACTTAAAGCTACAGTCACTTATTTCAAATAACTGTTAATCTGCCTTTTCATCACCCACCTTTCTTCCACACCAACTGATATCCATGCTTTAGCATCCCATGAACTGGAAATATAGATAAGCATTTGCTTTACAGCACAACAGCTATTACTGCTCATGTGCGCCCCATCAGTACTGGTGGATATATGACTGGTAACTCCAAATCTTGTGTGCCTCCTGCACTTGAAGGCCAGAAGGTAATAAGCTTTGGAGTTGAACCTCTGAATCTAACTCTTCTGTTAAATGTTTAACTTGATTCAAAGCAGTCTGACTGACACACACACACACACACACACACACACACACACACACACACACACACACACACACACACACACACACACACACACACACACACAGACACACACACACACACACACACACACACACACACACACACACACACACACACACACACACACACACACACACACACACACACACACACACACACACACACGCACGCACACATGCACGCACATGCACACTGTGTCCGTGTGGTTTTCCTCTGGGTGCTCTGATTTCATCCCGCATCACAAAGACACATGTTTGGAGTGTTTCTTCCTGGGCCTCTGCTGAAAATTGGCCTTGTTCCAAGTCAGACTTTCCCAGTAAACAAATGTTAAAATAAATAAATTTACAGACTGGGCAGAGGAAATCTCCGAGTCACTACAAAAAGCAGAATGCAATCACAATTCATAAAAACCCTTCTAAATGGTTTTAGTAAGGAATTTTAACTTTGCAATTTGTTTTAGTTGGGAGTTCTCAAAGGCTACAAAAGAACAGCACTGTATCATTGGTATATGCCTACTTTAAGTCTGTTCATTGCTGTGAAGAAGGTGAAGGATACAGATGCGCTGGTTTGTAAACAGAACCCTTAAGTTGCAATACATAGAAATGATAACTCCACTGGAAGAAGTCCAATTCTGCTTGGACTAGCCCTCATTTTAGTAGGGCTAATAGTGGTTCTTGCATTTACAGATATTTAAGAAAATGTATTATTGAGAGGGACTCACAATGTTGCAGGGAAATTACTATACCAAGATGAATATGAGATGAAGCATCCGTGCTAAATGTCTTTATCGATAAAATTCCTTCATCTCCTACTTCTTCTTTCAGCTTTTCCAGGTTAGGGGTCGCCACAGCGGATCACCTGTCTGCTCATGATTGGCAGTGGAGTTTTACAGTGTTGAGTTGCCAGCCCAGCGTCCAACCTTCCACAGAAGGCACACACACTCATGCCTAGGGACAATTTAGAGTGTCCAATCCACCTACAGTATGTCTTTGGGATGTGGGAGGAAACCGGAGCACCCGGAGGAAACCTACGCACCAAAAGGGAGGATATGCAGACTCCACACAGACAGCACCCCAGCCGAGGATCGAACCTCTTGCTGTGAGGCAACAACACTAACCGCTGCACCACCATGGTTGTTCCATCAGCTCCTACTGCAGCTCTGAATTTTACTGACAGTGATCCAGCTGTAATCATTCATGACTTTGACAGGTATCTGACTGTTTTTCTGGGTTTACATTTGGATAGCTGCTATGTAATTGCACTGAATATGTGGGTGTGTGTGTGCGTGTGTGCGTGTGCGTGTGCGCATGTGTGCGTGTGTGAGTGTGCGTGTGTGTGTGTGTGTGTGTGTGTGTGTGTGTGTGTGTGTGTGTGTGTGTGTATGTATATATATATATATATATATATATATATATATATATATATATATATATATTTATATACGGGTCTACTTCATTTCACTGAAAGTCAGTTTCCTGCGACCATTTCACTGAAAGCTCACTTCACTGAAAACTCATTTCACTGAAACTCATTTCGTTGAAAGTTATATATGGCCTTTTTTCCACTGTAGTGTGATCCTGGAGTTGGTATATATAGTAAGGGGGTGGGTATATTGTATATCTTTTAAACCATACAGATGGATACTTACAAGTGCAATAAATAACTCTTTCCAGAAGACAACATATACCCAAACTATGTGGGGGGCTTCACCCCCCCCACCCAATGTTGGGGGCTGTGCCCAAACCCCTCCCTTACTATATATACTAACTCCAGGATCGCACTACAGTGGGGTAAAGGCTATATACAACTTTCAATAAAATGAGTTTCAGTGAAATGTGTTTTCAGTGAAGTGAGCTTTCAGTGAATTGGTCCCAGTCATTTGAGTTTCAGTGAAATGAGTTTAACGAAATGAAGTAGACCCATATATACAGTGTTTGTGTGTGGTTATGTGGCCTGAAATTTGGTAGACGTTTGTAAAGTTAACATCTGGAGCATACATGGGTCAGTCATTGCTGAGATCAGTGCAATTCAAAGTAGAAAAATAATTTTCCTAGAGTGACTAGTAATGCACATAAGAATTTGAAGGAATATGACTGACAGATATACACTATTCAAATTGTAAATTTCTGTTTACCATTGTCTCTTTATTTTTAATGTCAGTGTTATTTTGTAATATTTTGACCATTTATTTTATAGTTATAGTTTTCATTATTTTTGTCAAGTCTCATATTAATGGTACGGCCATTGCTAAAACATCACATGTGTAATTTTCAGAGACCTTTTTGGAAAAAGTAGTTGTGCTATCAACTCACCTCAGTTGTAGATGTTTCAATAGTCACTGCTACAGTCATAACTTCAGGGATCCATATTACAGGTGGAGTTCCATTTCCAGCCAGAGTTTCAGAGCTCTTTCCACTCTGCCATCCTTATGACCCCATACTCCTTGGACGTCTCCATGTGAAGGTATAAAGGAGGATGTATGGTCAGCGATCCTTTGTTCTTTCTTGCCCTTATCCAGGTAATGGCCTGATTGATGCAAACTAAAGGCCTCTCTTATTATCATATCTCTCTTTTTTTTCTTGCAGCACAGTGTGTCCTATTGGCAGGTCTTCTAACGTCCAAATATAATGTTAGGAAGAGGCTCCTAGGTAATCTGTAAGGGAAAGGACACAAGGGCTTTGGCTCTATTTCATTTGTGCCCACTTGTTTCCCATGTTTCCTCCATACTGAGTAATGTCTATGTTATGGCATTCCATGGACTAGGAACATACATATCCAAACTCCAGGAACAGAACAGAGGGGGGAAAGGGAATAACCGGTGCCCAACCCCAATCCTGAATACCCACAATGAGGGGAAGGAGGATGGAGGGTGGGAAACTGGACAGTAACTACACTTGAACATCTTCATTTATTGTAAGTTGATAGCACAACTCTACTATGTTCTTTGTGTAAATCACAGCTGCAGTCATAACTTCAATAACGACTCCCAGAGGTTTCCCTTCCAGTATGAATAGTTGGTACTCCTGTGGAAGAAGGCAATGTCTTTCAAAACTGCTTTTGCAAATCCTGCCCTTCTTCTAGATGTCATGTTCAGCTTGTAATGTCTGGAGAAGATACAGTCAGAAGACTTAAGTGGACTGCTTCTAGGATATAACTAGCAGTCTCCCCATACAGGAAGGATATGGACTGTAACTGTGCCTCTGGTGGAATATGACTATGTCTCCTGGTAATTGCTTATCATTGAGCTTGTGGAAGAAAAAACAATACAATGGGACATCCATTTAGACATGCTTTTCTGCAGATTGACACCCTTTCTAGTTCCCTTCAATGGCTACAAAAATTATCTGATTTTTTTTTTGTAGTCCTTGGTCCTATCCTGGTACTAACGTAATTGTCCATGCACATCTAGAGAATGGAGTATCCTTTCCTTTTTGTTCTGTGGTCTATGGCAAGACACTGGGATATGGCTAGCCTGCTAATGGCAACATCTGCAATACTTTTGACATAAAAGATAATTTGGTGTGAAAGGTACACCTGTCATATAGAAAATCACAAAGGGCTCATTGCAGATTAGGACATCGGCCTGTTAATTGTGAGACCCTTCTGGCTGGAGTGACCATTACCAGGAATAGTGCTTTCAATGAGAGCTGATATTTTTGTATACTGAGTTACCAGGTTCAAATGGAGGAAACATTAGTTTTTCTAGCATAAAAATTAAGTTCCCAAGGTAGCATGATTTCCCTATTGGGGAGAGATGCAGGCAAAGTCCTTTGCTGGAAAGGGAGGTCCACAGGCAAGCAGCTGCTATGTTTGAAATATCCCTGTCAAGTATTCTAGGACCTGTGTTACTCCTACTTCAGTAGGTATGAGACCCCTTCTTTGTCACCACAGGAAGAACCTCTTTCACTTTGCCAGATTTGATTTCCTAGTGTTTGGTCTCCTGGCTCCCTTCATTATGTAGTGCATGTCCTGAGACAACTGGTGCCAAAAGGATGGTAATTCTAAATGTTCCAGGCTGCCATATTGAAGGTTTTGATTCCTGTGTGTATTAAGGTGACCTTACTCTGGGTTAATAGGTCCATACATTTGTACAGGATCACTGTGTCCTCCTTATCCATTAATGTGAGGTTGGTTGCTCCTCCTGAATATTTTGAATCACTTTTGGGATTAGTGCCAGAGATGAAAAGGCATACAGGAATTTTCTTTCTATGCAATTCTGAATATCTGTAGTACCAAAGTTGTGGGTATGGGATTCTGGCACAAAACCTTTTGATTTGAAAACTCTTATAAGTGAAAGATTTCCATTGCTGGAATATTTCACCTCTCCTTAGTCAAGAGACAAAAATACCTGTCTGTGCAATGTCATTTGTGGGGGTCTAATGAGGTGCTGCTCAGGTGATTCACTAGAACTTTACTCCTCGTGGGGATGTAAACTGCTTTCAGGGTGAGTTTGATGTTTTTCAGCCAATTTCAAAATTTCCAAGGTCACCCTGCACAAATGACAGGAATATCTTTTGATAGTACACCGTGTGACTGTGGTGGTGTTTGTTATAATCCTCATTGTTGCTGGGATCCAAGGAGGACTTCAATTACCTCATTGCAATTGGGATTGTTATCATTTCCTTCAGGTTTATGTGAACCTTGATCTCTGCTCTGCCCAAAGTGACCTTCTCCATGTGCTTCCCAGAGCTGGTCTGACACATCTGTGACAAGGGTCTGGTTGTGGATCTCTTGAATGGCTAATCCAGCTTCTTGTTCAAGCATGGGAGTTCGGGAAGGTTATGCTGTAGTGTGGACACTTGCTGATCCTAAACATTTCTTATGAATTACTGGATCTTCAGCTTATGCCACCATGCTTAGAGAACCATCAGAACCAAGGCTGCCAATGCCTGCAGATACTGAGGGTTCTCCCTGTCTGCCCACATAGTTTTTTGTAACATCTTAAGGAAGTACCAGATAAGGAATACACTCTTGTCCTGTAGCAGATAAATCATTGACTCCTGCATATCCAGGAGGGCCCATAAAAACACCTTTCACTGGGCAGGTTCCAGTTTGGACTTCTGTAATTTCACTGTGAATTTTAATGTCTGAAGGCACTGCTGAGCAAACAAAGTACCCTTAAGATCTCCTTCCTGGAGGGAGCCTGCTGAAGGCAATCATTTAGGTAAGGATAGATATGTATAATTTTGTCCTGCAATTGGTTGCCAGTGGTTCCAGACACTTTATAAAGATTTTTGGAGCAGTGGCTAAACCAGAGGGTAAGGAGGTGAGCCAGTAATGTTTACCCTATTTCCATAATTGTAGAAATTGCATGTCCTTCAGATGAATGGTAATATTTTGATATGCATCCTTTAGGTTCATTGTTATTACAAATACTTTGGACTCAGCAGAGGGAAAAGAAACTTTAGGGTTAGTGTTTTGAATTTTCTTACCCTTGGATACATGTTTTGTTTGAACAGATCCAGAACATAAAGAGACTTGAGAGTTTTTTTTCTTTCTTGCATCCTTGGAATAACTTCTGTGGTTCCCTGCTGCAGCAAGAGATGCAAAATGGGGGTTATCAGGGGCTCTTTATACTTTGGGATGTCTTCACCCCTTGCATTGTTGTTTTTCTCTGAATTCTAGATGGCAACTGTTTGGTAGTATGATCAGAAAGTACAGTTGTGTACACTTACCATAAATGTAGATGTCCGAGTGTATTCACTGTTGCAGTCATCATACTTGGGTTATCTGCCTGCAGGTAGCCCTCAGTCGGCCTGAATGCCTGAGTCTTGGGATTTCTGCATCGGATGCTGTTGCCTCTTCCATGACATCAGGTCGTCAGGGGTATAAAGCATGCAGCCAATGCCATTGCATCAGTTTTTCTTGCCCCAGACATCAGGAGCCCCCAAAATAGGAAGCAATTACATGGTGTGGAACACCTCCAGTAAAAAGTAAATACCATTGCATAAGATATGGCCAAAAAAGAGGATAGGTAGAAGTATTGAAAAATCAGGGGGCTGGAGGGAGGGTAACCAGGACTGCAACAGTGAATACACTCGAACATCTACATTTATGGTAAGTGTACATAACTGTACTATGTTCTTCATGTTTCACTGTTGCAGTCATCACACTTGGGTTGATTCCCAAAGCCGAGGAAGGGTGGAGGCAGTCAAGAAGTATTAGGGCTGGCTAGCAGGCCTTGTAAGACTGCTGTAGCAAATCCAGCTCTGGACTTAGAAAAGATATATAAGTGGTAATGCTTGGTGAAGTTGTGTACTGAACTCCAGGTTGCAGCTTCCAGGATGTCCCTGGTAGGGACTCCCCTGAGAAATGCTGTTGAGTTTGAGGTAGCCCTAGTGGAATGGGTTCTGATCCCCTCTGGGGTAGGTTTTCCATGGTGCTTCTAGCAGAAATGGATGCAGTGTGCTATCCATTTGTAAATGGTTTGCTTTGAAATGGCCTTGCCCTCTGCCCCTGTAGCAAAGCTGACTAGCAGCCGGTCAGATTTTCTGAATGGTTTAGTCCTGTCAAGATAAAACCTAAGCTGTCTGTGCACATCCAAGGAGTACAGGATCCTTTCCCCTTTATTCTTAGGATTAGGAAAAAAGGTTGGTAAATGGATGGATTGGTTTAAAGCCACACTGGATACCACCTTGGGCATAAATGATGGGTTAGTCCTGAGGGAAACCCTGTCTGCATGGAAGATAATGAAGGGTTCCACAGCCATAAGGGCCTGTAACTCAGACACTCTTTTTGCTGAAGTGATGGCTGGAAGTAAGGCTGTTTTCCAGGAGAGGAATTTTAGCTCTGCTGTAGCGGCAGGCTCAAAATGGGGAAGTGTGAGCTTCTCTAGTACAAAGTTAAGGTCCCAGGCAGGAGCTCTCCTCGGGGGTCTTAAATTGTTAACCCCTCTCAGGGACTGTTTGACTAGAGGGTGAGAGAAGAGGGATGGCTCAGTATTGTAATGAGCTGAGAGAGAGGGGCATGAATCGTAATGGATTAGAAAGATAGGCCTTTGTGGAGCAGCTCTGCTAGATAATCTAGGATTTGAGGTTAGGTGGGCATGGCTGTGTCCTTTCCCTGAGACTGGCTCCAAGAACAGTATCTTTTCCACTTTTCTGAATAGGATTTCCTAGTACTAGGCCTCCCAGCCTCAAGGATGACATCCAGCACCTGTTTGCTGAGGGTTGCTGGTGATGTATTCAGGGAATAAGCCAGGCTGCTAGGTTCAGGGTTTGCAGCTGAGGATGCAAAATCTGGCCCTCCTGCTGGGACAGCAGAGAGGGGGCCTGATGCAGGTGCCAGGGTGGCACTGTTGTCAGACTGCATAAAAGTGGGTACCAGTGCTGGCATGGCCAGTCTGGTGCAATAAGGATTGTCCTTGGCCTGTCCTGTTTGATCTTGAGTAGTACTTTCGAGAGGAGGGGCAGAGGGGGAAAGGCATAGATTGAGAGGTTTTCCTATGTAAAGGATAGGCCATTCACTTTTCATGCTTGGCTGTGGGGAGTTCTGGTGCAAAATTTGCTCAATTGATGGTTCCAGGGGGAAGCAAAGAGGTCCACCTCTGGGGTCCCCCACCTGCGGATTAGAAGCTTGAATGAATTGGGTTCCAGTTTCCACTCATGCAGGTCCATTCGATTTCTGCTTAAGTCGTCTGCCAGTGAATTTTGTTTGCTGGGCAGGAATTGAGCTGCAGGTGCACTTGGTTGCTCAAGGCTGTGTTCCACAGAGCCATGGCTAACCTGCAGAGTGGGTAGGAATTAGTTCGCCCCTGCTTGTTTATGTACCACATATCTCTGGTGTTGTTTGTCCTTATCAAGAGTTGTCCTGGAAGGATAAGGTATTTGAAGGCTGTCAGTGCATTCTGTACAGCTAACATTTCTTTTTGATTGATATGCAGGTGCATTTGTCTTGGGCTCCATTTGCCTTGAATGCATTTTCCTGCCATGTGTGCCCCCCATGCATAGTTTGATGCATCTGTTGTCAGGGTTTGGGCGTCAGGGGGTTGAGTGAAAGGGAGTCCCTTGTTGTGGTTGCAGGCCTCTGCCCACCAAAGGAACTATGTCCTTAGGCAAGCAATGATCGGAATCACTGTTTCCATGTCCTGAGAATGTTGACACTAGAGACTTTTTAAGTATCATTGAAGTTTCCTCATATGCAGTTTTGCATATGGAATTAGGAGAATGCATGAGACCATGAACCCTAGAGCTTACAGTATTTTTCTTGCAGATAGCTGGGTTTGGGTGGCCAGTAGTTTGAAGTAATTTGTTAAATAAACCTGCTTTTCAGGAGTGGGGAATACCATCTGGGAAGTTGTGTTCAAGCTTGCTCCCATGATTCAATCTCTTGACTGGGTACCAGATGTGATTTATTTTCGTTGATGGCATACCCCAGAGAAGTTAGAAGTCTCTTTACAAATGTCAGGTGCTGAAGTAGCAATTCTTGACTGTCCACCTGAATCAGGCAATCATCCAAGTATGGGGAAATTTGAATGTTTCTCTGCCTGCAGTATGCCATGGCTGGAGCCAGACACTTTGCAAATACCCTGGGTGCAGTAGATAAGCCAAAGGGAAGTGCAGCTGCCCTGAAGTGTAGATATTTCCTGCAAGATTCCCTTATGGGGGTGTGCAGATAAGCTTCTTTTAAGTCTAGGGTGACCAGCCAGGAGTCCTTGACTAGCATAGGCAGCAGCTGTTGGAGTGTAAGCATTTTGAACTTTGGAACCACCAGAAAGGTGTTGAGAATTGACAGATCCAGGATAGGGCGCCAAGCATTTTCTTTTCTGGGCACCAGAAACAGTCTGGAGTAGAATCCCTGTCCCCTTTGCTCTGTTGGAACAGGTTGAATAGTCCTGATACTGAGAAGAGAAAAAGTACAGTTTTGTACCTACCATAAATGTAGATGTTCGAGGATCCACATTGCTGCAGTCCTAACCATTGGGTAGTCCGCTGTCCAGTCGGCCCGAATACCAAAGTATATGGCTGACGTCGGTCAAGGCGCATTAGACTGATGTCAGGACGTCAGGGTACTAATGCGCATGACCGACGTCATATCCTCAGTCTTTTCTTGCCCCAGATGTCAGAAGACCCTAAAAAGACAAGGCCTAAACCAAAAACACCAAAAAGCCCTGCACCAAACATATATACAATATATACAAATTTACAAGAATATAGCCTAACCCACACCACCACCCCTAAACACAGAGGGGAAGGAGGGAGGGTAAATTGGACTGCAGCAATGTGGATCCTCGAACATCTACATTTATGGTAGGTACAAAACTGTACTATGTTCTTCATTCCACATTGCTGCAGTCCTAACCATTGGGTAGAATCCCAAAGCAGAGGTAAGGGAGGCTGGCAAATCATAAGGAAGCAGGAGCTGTCAACATGCCTTGCAAAATAGCTGTGGCAAAACCAGCCCTAGATTTAGAGTAGAGAGGAAGGTGGTAATGCTTAGAGAAAGTATGTACTGAACTCCAAGTAGCTGCCTCCAAAATATCCTTAGTTGCCACCCCTTAGAAATGCTGTAGAAGTGGCAGTAGCCCTAGTGGAATGAGGCCTAATCCCAGCTGGAATCTCCTTGCCATGATGGGAATAACAAAATGAAATGCAAAACCCAATCCACTTAGAAATAGTTTGCTTAGACACAGGCTTGCCCTGAGAACCCAAAGCAAAAGAAACAAACAACTGCTGAGACTGCCTGAAATCCTTAGTCCTGCTTAAATAATAACGTAACTGCCTATGTACATCCAAAGTGTGCAAAATCTTTTCTCCCTTATTTTGGGGATCTGCATAGAAGGTAGGCAAATGAATAGTTTGGTTTAAAGCCACACTAGAAACCACCTTAGGCATAAAGGAAGGATTAGTACGTAATGATACCCTATCCTTATGGAAAATCAAAAAGGGCTCTACTGCCATAAGGGCCTGCAACTCAGAAACCCTTCTTGCAGAAGTAATAGCCAACAAAAAAGCAGTCTTCCATGACAAGTATTTCAATTCAGCAGAAGCCGCAGGCTCAAAAGGTTGTAGAGTAAGTTTTTCCAACACAAAATTGAGATCCCAAGCAGGAGTAGGAGCTCTACGTGGGGGTCTTATATTCTTTGCCCCTCTAAGAAACTGCTTGAACAAAGGATGCGAAAACAATGGAGGGTCACAATCATAGTGAGCTGAAATTGCTGCAGCATGAATCTTAATGGAAGAGAAGGACAAACCTTTGTCCAATAACTCAGTAAGATATTGAAGAGCCACACTCAAATTAGGCTCAGAAATCTCCAAATTCTTTGCTGCACTCCAAAATAAAAATCTCTTCCATTTTTCTGCGTACACTTTCCTTGTACTAGGTCTTCTGGCTTCCATAATCACATTTAAAACTTGTTGAGGAAGTTGAGACCTGCTGTGTTTCAAAACAGAATATGCCAGGCTGTTAGATGAAGAGAGTGAAGCTTGACATTGAGTAGGTGACCGTCCTTCTGAGATAACAGGTGTGGAATCAAAGGTAAAGGCCATGGAGGCTTCCTTACCAGACTCCTTAGTAGTGGGTACCAGTGTTGCCGAGGCCAATCTGGAGCTATTAAAATCATCCTTGGCTTGTCTTGTCTGACCTTTAGGAGCACCTTTGGGAGAAGAGGCAGAGGTGGAAAGGCATACACATGAAGATTTTTCCAACTGAAAGAAAGAGCATCCACTTTCCAAGCTGTATGATGAAACCCCTTTGTGCAAAACTTTGGCAGCTGGTGGTTTAGTGGAGAAGCGAACAGATCTATGTCTGGAGTTCCCCATGACACTGTCAATTTCTGAAATACATGAAGATCCAGTTTCCACTCGTGGGGATCCATGATTTGCCTGCTTAACACATCTGCTAAGGAGTTCTGTGCTCCCGGCAGAAACCTTGCCTGAAGAGTTAGTTGCAAGCTGAGCGCAGTCTCCCATAAAATCATTGCTTGCCTGCATAGAGGATAAGAATGTGTTCCCCTTGTTTGTTGATGTACCACATGACAGTTGTGTTGTCTGTTAGAATCAACACCTGCCCAGGAAGAAGTAACTCCTTGAAAGCCATTAATGCAAAC
The DNA here is from genome assembly GCF_019279795.1 of Protopterus annectens. NCBI lineage: Eukaryota > Metazoa > Chordata > Ceratodontiformes > Protopteridae > Protopterus > Protopterus annectens. The sequence goes on along the minus strand of NC_056744.1, from coordinate 1,607,281,189 downwards.
TGGACTGCTAACATCTCCTTCATGTTGATATGTAGATGCTGTAGTCTGGCAGGCCACTTGTCTTGTATCCACTTTCCATTTAGATGAGCTCCCCAAGCAATGTCCGAGGCATCTGTCGTTAAAATCTGACTCGCCTCTGGCCGGGTCACAGAGAGTCCCTTGTTTAGGTGACATTCCTGAGCCCACCACAAAAATTCTTTTTGAATGCAAGGTATTATTTGAATGACAGTGTCCAAATCCTGGCAGTGCTGTGTCCACACATTTTTGAGATACCATTGCAGCTTCCTCATATGCAGTTTGGCATTGGGAAGCACCAGAATACAAGATGCCATGAACCCTAAGGCTTGAAGGACTGTCCTTGCAGTCAGCCCGGACTGAAGAGATAGTTGATGGAAGTAACTGGAAAGATTCTTTTGTTTGTCCGGGGTTAACAAGGCCATCTGGGCTGCTGTATTCAGTCTCACACCCAGAAAGCACATGTCTTGAGAGGGTACTAGACTGGACTTTATTTCGTTCACAGAATATCCTAGGCATCTTAGCACTGCTATGACATATTCCAGATGCTGTAGAAGGTCTTCCTTTTCTTGAGCCAGAATCAGGCAGTCGTCCAAGTAAGGATAGATTTGAATTCCTTTTAGCCTGAAGTAAGCTATCACTGGAGCCAGAACCTTTGTGAATACTCTGGGCGCAGTAGATAAGCCAAAGGGCAATGCAGAGAACTGATAATGAGAATTTCCAGCTCGAAAACGCAGATACTTCCTGCAACTTAGTCTTATAGGCACATGAAGGTAAGCTTCCTGGAGATCTAAAGTTACCATCCAATGATCTTTGCCCAGCAGAGGTAAAAGCTGTTGTAACGTCAACATCTTGAACTTGGGAATGTCCAGATAAGTGTTGAGGATAGATAAATCCAAAATTGGTCTCCACGTGTTCCCCTTCTTTGGTACTAGGAACAGGCGAGAATAAAATCCTAGGCCCCTTTCTGGTACAGGGACTGGCTGAATGGCCCCTATTTGGAGTAACAGAGAAATTTGCTTGTGAGCCTCTTTCCTTTGTGGAGGTGGAACGTCTGGCATGCCTTTGAAAGGGGGCAATGTATGGAAATAAAACCTGTAACCGTGGTGAATGATATCCAACACCCATCTGTCTTGAGTGATTAAATCCCAATTTCCTTTGAAAAGAGACAGTCTTCCTCCCAAAGGAGCTGCCAGACGAGAATCTACTGGCAGCTGAAAAGGCAGGTCATTGGGTCTGTTTACGAAAGGACTGACCCCTGCCCTCACCAGAGGTCTGAGCAGGTGAACCCCTGTTCTAGGCCTAAAGAACCTTGAGCTCTGCCCCTACCACGTCTAGACCTACCCCTAGACTGAGAATCATAAGCAGGATATGTCCATCCCTTAGTAGGCCAATTTCTACTAAACTTCGGTGGCTGCACCTGCAAAAAATCTTTAACAGTTTGCATAGACTTAGCTTTGTCCTCCATTTTCTTTAAAACTGCTTCCACAGGCGAACCAAATAACACATCAGACTGTAAGGGAGCATCCAAAATCCTAGTCTTAACATGCTCTGCTAAATTCTGATCCCTCAACCAGGCATGCCTGCGAAGAACAGAACTAGTGGCAGCCACCCTCGAGGAGGCCTGCACAGCATCAAAACCACATTGCAAAGAATGCTTACCCACTTGTTCAGACACATGAACTAAATCCAGCAACTCTTTACACTCTATACCTTCCGCCAAAGCATCCACCTTAGATTTCAATTGTGAAAGGAGATAATTTTGATATTTTAGCATGTGAAACTGACAATTCAACGCTCTCATGGCTAAAGTGGAAGAAGTATACACTTTCTTTCCCCACCTATCCAAAGCCCTTGCCTCTTTATCAGTGGGAACAGGATTTTTAACAACAGAGGCCTTAACACCTTTAGGCCCCTGAGAAATAGTTTCGGGTCTGCCCTAGGACTCTTAAACAGATACTTATGAGCTTCTGGCACCCTATAGTACCTATCAGGTTTAACAGGGGCAGGAGGCAAAGAATCAGGGTTCAGGAAGCCTCTGCAAAAACATCTTCCACCACATTCAACACAGGAGGTATAGCTAAGGGCCTATGCTGGGGTAAAAATAAGAATTCCCTAAGCCTTTTCCTGGAATCAGAGTAATCTTGGCCTTCCCATTTAAAGTGCTCCCTCATGGAATGCAGAGTCTCTGAAAATGAGAAATCCTCAGGAGGAGAAGCTGTAGGAGTGGAATCATCCACATCAGAATCAGAATAAGGAGGATACTCCTGCAAGTCTTCCGCAGAAGACTCAGAAGCCTCTGAACACTGTTCAAAACTCTCAAACTCAGGTTCCACCCTAGGCCTCTTATCAGGAGGGGGCATAGAGCCTCTAATCATAGTAATTAAATCTTCTGCCATTTTAAGCATATGTTTCTTAGGCACAGAACCTGAAGTGCTAGGAGAAGCCCCATTGAAGCTAAACTTGGCCTACCTCTCAAAGAAGTTTTGGAAACAGAAGGAGAGGCTCTAACTACCTTGGGAAGAGAGGGAAGAACAGTTACCTGAGAGGCCCCTCAGCCTGGCCTACCTCCTGAGAGGGCACATCCTGTAACAGTAAAGTCTCTGCCTGAGACTCCAAAGAAACTCCTGGCAAAACCTCAGGCTCCACTGAGCCTTCTAAAGAACCGACGTCCGGGACTGCCGGTTCATCAACCCTAGGCTTTGCTGTTTTGTCCTTGCGCTTTTTGGACGAAGCGGGCGTCGGAGCGTCCGACGGCATTTTATAATTACAACGCTTCCCAAACACTAACCTGGCACAGTCTAACCTTCTCTTAATAGTGCGTTTGTTAAATCTAGCACAAGAGCGGCAACCAACAATGTCGTGCTCAGGCCCTAAACAAGGTATACACAAAGTATGGTAATCTCTATGAGGTATCTGCTTCCCACAAGAAATACAGTTATTCACTTTTTCTGACATCCGGTTAAATACTGAGGCAAGAAAAAACCAAAATGTTCCCCAACGGGGTACTTAGCCAACTTTGATTCGGTCTGAAACTCCGACTTCGGAAAGTTTTCAGAACGCCAACCTGCACTCGCAAAACTGCTTCTGCATCGGACCATGCGGCAAAAAAGACGGGGGATATGACGTCGGTCATGCGCATTAGTACCCTGACGTCCTGACATCAGTCTAATGCGCCTTGACCGACGTCAGCCATATACTTTGGTATTCGGGCCGACTGGACAGCGGACTACCCAATGGTTAGGACTGCAGCAATGTGGAATGAAGAACATTACTTGCTTTTGTGCCTCTGCCCACTGGTTTGGGGGAAGGTCTGGCAATCCGCTTGGAGTTGGCAGTGAATGGAAGTAGAATCTGTATCCCTGGGATACATAATTTAAGACCCAACAGTCCTGGGTAATGTATTCTCAGTTTTCTGCATGCAGGGCGAGTTTTCCTCCTGGGGTGTAAGTACTTGGGCATGGCTGGGAAGGATGCAGAAGTCATTGTGAACTTTTTCCATTAGAGGGTGGCTTACCACTCCGTTTTTGAGGTGGGTGCACTCCATTGTTTAGATCTGTGCACAGCCTGAGACTGTAGTCTTTGTGGTCTGTTGCCCCTGTGGGAGGGACAGGAAAGGTCCATTTTTTAGAAGGCCAATGCCTACTGAATCTAGGTGGCTGTACCTGTAAGAAATCTGTAACAGTTTGCATAGATTTAGCTTTTTCCTCCATCTTTTTAAGAACTTCTGCTTTTGTGCCAAACAAGTGTTCCTGGTTTAATGGAGCATCTAGCAATTTTGCTTTGACATGGTCTGGCAAGATTTGTTCCTTCAGCCAAGCATGCCTTCTCAGTACAGACCCAGTGATAGCAGCCCTGCAAGATGCTTCTAAGGCATCAAAACCACAATGCAAAGTATGTTTAACTTGGTTTGCAGAATGTATTAACTGTTGTAAATCTTTTTTCTCTGCACAATCGGGAAGCAACAGCATTTTCTGTTTAATTAGTTCCATGATATGCTGCTGATACTTCAATATGTGAAACTGCCAATTTAAAGCCCTTATGGCAAGAGTTGCTGAGGTGTATACCTTCTTACCCCATCTGTCTAAAGCTCTAGAATCCCTGTCCGAAGGGGTAGGGTTTTTGGCTGTAGTGGCCTTAATACCTTTAGGTCCTTAGGGAAATAGTCTCTGGATCCGCAGTGGGATTCTTAAAAAGAAATTTGTGTGTGTCAGGTACTCTGTAGTACCTTTCAGGCTTTCTAGGAACTGGTGGTAAAGAATCAGGAGTAAGACATGACTCCATGAAGACATCATCTACAATATCCAGGACAGGGGGTATAGCTAGAGGCCTCTGCTGAGGCAAGTCTAAAAATTCTCTGAGTCTCTTTTTGGACTGTGGGTAGTCCTGGTATTCCCAGCAGAAATGCTCTCTTAAGGTATGCAAGATTTCATTAAAAGAAAAGTCCTCTGGAGGGGAAGCAGAGGGAATGGAATCCTTTGCTTCTGAATCCTCATAGGTAGATAAGGGAATGTCCTGGTAATCAGAGGGATCAGAGTTATCGGACTCACAGTCTGTAGAATCAGAAGGAAAATCAATAATTTGTCTTATAGAGGGGGAAGGCTCGCTTCCCCTAATTAAAGTTATAAGGTCTTCTGCCATTCTGAGCATTTGTTTCCGTGGCATGGGAGCTTGAGCATGCACTTTGGTCATCTGTTTTCTAGGCATAGTACGAACTCTGGGCCTGAGAAACTCGGTAGTTTTAGTGAAAAATGAAGATGTTGGTTTAATACGAACATCAGAAGGTTGGACTATACCCATAGAAGCCAGTGCCTGCACAGCGGCTCCGGACCCATCCAAGGTAGAGACATCCACAGGTTCCATAGTCGAATAAGCAACTCACGGCATACCGGACTCTGAATGTATCTCAGCAGAGGCCTGCGAATCTGTAGAAGCGGATATCAGGGGCTGCGGAGGCGTCTCACTGACTACCAGCCTATGCGATCTATCCCTGTCTTTATCCTTACGTTTTTTCAGAAGATCGGTAGTCAGATGGCTTATTGAAGCCATTTCAGAAAATGTAGAATGAGAGCGAAAGAATTTAGCGATAAAGATAGCCCGATGATGAAAAGTTTGGGCGTTAAACAAGGCACAAAACCGACAGCAAGGAATGCCGTGATCTGGGCCTAAACAGGTAATGCAGTAAGAATGAAAATCTCTGTGAGGTATTGGCTTTCCACAGGCAAGACGATTGTTAACTTTTTCTGACATCGGTAAGAGCAAGAAAAAAGTATCCCCAATGGGGTATTTAGCTTTAGAAGACTTCAGGCTTGAAACTTGAAAAACTTAAAATTTCAGGTTGCGGCCGACTGGCACTTGTGAACTCCTTCTGCTTCAGGCTCCCGTGCCACAAGAAAAGTTGATGTAATGGCATCGGCTGCATGTTTTATACCCCTGACATCCTGACGTCATGGAAGAGGAGACAGCATCTGATGCAGAAATCCCAAGACTCTGGTATTCGGTCCGACTGAGGGCTACCTGCAGGCAGATAACCCAAGTGTGATGACTGTAACAGTGAAACACGAAGAACATCTGCCTTTGGCTTGGTCTGGGAGGACTTGCTCGAGTTGTCTGACATGACAACCTCTGAATAGCCTTTGTCAACCTACTTTTAAGCCAGACCAGCTGGCTGAACAAGCACCTCCTCAGTAATGGTGTCCTCATTCCCAAGAAGGTTCTGGGCTGTCTACTGACCCCTCAGTCCTAGGCTATCTACTCATTCCTTTAGTCCTGTGGTGTCCTAACTCCTCAGTCCTTGGTACAAAACTGAGCTGCCACTGTTAGATGCCACAGACGAATGGTGGAAAAAAGGTGGCAAATTTATTGCAATTCAAATGTGTGGGTACAGTGTCTCCTATAGCTTTTATAGTCATGGGCCTGAAATCCTTACAAATGTCACAAGCGGTAATGTCATGTATGGGCCTAAGCAATAAACACACTTACACTGTCTAGGTTTGAAATTTATCTGCCTTTCCCATGTGCACTTTTCTTGCTTGGCCAGCAGCCCAAGACCTTTATATGGGCATGTCTGTGACCCAGCAGAAAAGTAAGTAAAGCAAAAAGTACAGTTGTGTACACTTACCATAAATGTAGATGTTCAAGTGTATTCACTGTTGCAGTCATTACATTTGGGTTATCTGCTTGCAGATAGCCCTCAGTCGGCCTGATTATCAAAGTCTTGGGTCCTGCGTCGGTTGCTGTCTCATCTTCCATGATGTCAGGTAGTCAGGGGTATAAAGTATGCAGCCAACGCCATTACATCAGTCTTTCTTTCCCCAGATGTCAGGTGCCCCCATAATGGGAAGCAATTATATACAAGGTTACACCTCCAACAAAAAGCAAATACACCAGAAAGCTTTAAGTATAGTAAACAAGAAGAGAGGTATAGTCAATAGAAGTCAGGGGGCTGGAGGGAGGATAACCAGGACTGCAATAGTGAATACACTCAAACATCTACATTTATGGTAAGTGTACACAGCTGTACTATGATGTTCTTCGTGTTTCACTGTTGCAGTCATTACATTTGGGTAATCTGCTGGCAGGTTGCCCTCAGTCGGCCTGAATTCCAAAGTCTTGGGTCCTACGTCGGTTGCTGTCTTCTCTCCCATGACGTCAGGTCGTCAGGGGTATAAAACATGCAGCCAATGCCATTTTCTGTAGTCTTTCTTGCCGCGCGGTGCCCGAAGCAGAAGCATTTCTCAAGTGCCGGTCGGCCGACTACTGAAATATTCGAGTTTGAGTTTCAGAACCGAAGTCTTCACTAAAGCTAAGTACCCTGTTGGGGAAACTTTTTTCTTGCTTTTTACCGATGTCAGAAAAAGATAATAATTGTATTACTTGTGGGAAGCAAATACCTCATAAGGATTTCCATTTATACTGTATTCCTTGCCTAGGCCATGATCACAATGTGCCTGGCCGTCGGTTTTGTGCTAGATCTAACCAACGCATCTAAGTATTTTGGAAACAGATTTAACTACCCAGAAATGTCATCAGATAGCAATCCGACTACTGGAGTACATAAAAAATGCAAAGAAAAGGACAGAGAAAGGCAGTTGAGATCCAAAACTGATGACAAAGCTGCTCCTAAGCCATTCGCTGGTTTGCCAGTACTCAGTGAGGCACTTTCACAGCCCCTGATACCCGTGTTCTTCATGTTTCACTGTTGCAGTCATTACATTTGGGTAGATTCCCAAAGCTAAGGAAGGGAGGAGGCAATTAGACAGCATTAGGACCAGCTATTAGGCCCTGCAAGACTGCAGTGGCAAAACCAGCTCTGGATTTAGAAAAAATTGGAAAGTGGTAATGCTTGGTGAAGGTATGTACAGAACTCCAGGTAGCAGCTTCTAGGATGTCCCTGGTAGGAACACCTCTGAGAAAAACTGTAGAAGTAGATGCAGCCCTAGTGGAATGGGTTCTTATCCCCTGTGGGGTAGGTTTTCCATGGTGCTTATAGCAGAAATGAATGCAATGGCCTATCCACTTAGAAATGGTTTGCTTTGTAATGGCCTTCCCCTCTGCCCCTGCAGCAAATGCAACCAGCGGCTGTTCAGATTTCCTGAGAGGCTTAGCCCTGTCCAAGTAAAATCTAAGTTGCACGTCCAAGGAGTGCAGTATTCGTTCCCCTTTGTTCTGTGGATTAGAAAAGAAGGTTGGCAAATGAATGGACTGATTAAGGGCCACACTGGATACCACCTTGGGCATAAAGGAAGGATTGGTCCTGAGGAACACCCTGTCCACATGAAAGATGATGAAAGGCTCCACTGCCATGAGGACCTGTAATTCAGACACCCTTCTTGCTGAAGTGATGGCTAGAAGGGAGGCTGTTTTCCAAGAAAGGGATTTCAACTCTGCAGTTGCAGCTGGCTCAAAGGGAGGTAGAGTGAACTTTTTCAATACAAAGTTAAGGTCCCAGGGTGGAGTAGGGGCTCTCCTGGGTGGTCTTAAGTTTTTGGCCCCTCTGAGGAATTGCTTCAGCAGTGGATGAGAGAAGAGGGGGGTGGCTCCGTGTTATAATGTGCTGAAATGGCAGAGACATGAATTTTAATAGAAGAGAAGGAAAGGGCCTTGTGAAGCATCTCAGTTAAGTATTGAAGAATATGTGGTAAATTGGGCACTGTTGTGCCCATCCCCTGAGTTTGGCACCAGGAACAGAATCTTTTCCACTTTTCAGCATAACATTTTCTAGTACTAGGCCTCCTTGCCTCCAAGATGACATCCAGCACTTGCTTACTGAGGGATGGTAATGAAGAGCTCAGGTAATTAGCCAGGCTGCAAGGTTCAGGGTCTGAAGCTGGGGGTTCAGAATCTGGCCCTCCTGCTGGGACAACAGGGAAGGGGTCTGAGGCAGGTGCCAAGGTTCCAGCAGTGACACACTGTGCAAGAGGGGGTACCAGTGTGGACGTGGCCAGTCTGGTGCAATGAGTATTGTCCTTGGTTTGTCCTGTTTGATCTTCAGTAGAACTTTGGAGAGGAGAGGCAGAGGGGGAAAGGCATCAACTGATAGGTTTTTCCAGGTGAAGGACAGGGTGTCCACTTTCCAAGCTTGTCTGTGGGGAGTCCTTGTGCAGAATTTGTCCAATTGACAGTTCTGAGGGGAGGCAAACAGGTCTATCTCTGGGCTCCCCCATTTGTTTCTCAAAATGTTGAATATCTTTGGTTCCAGTTTCCACTCATGTGGGTCCATGAGATTTCTGCTTAGGTCATCTGCCAGTGTGTTTAGCTTGCCTGGTAGAAATTGAGCTTGTAGCTGCACTTGGTAGCTCAAGGCTGTGTTCCACAGAGCCATGGCTAGTCTGCAGAGAGGGTATGAGTGGGCTCGCCCTGGCTTGTTTATGTACCACATAAAGTACAGTTTTGTACCTACCATAAATGTAGATGTTCGAGTGCTAATACAGCTGCAGTAATCACAGATGGGTTCTCTGCCGTCAGGCGGTCCCTCGGTCGGCCGAATTCCAAAGTCTAGGTCCGGCGTCGATTGTTGTCGCTTTCTCTCCTGACGTCAGTGAGGCCGGAGTATATAAGACACAGCCGACGCCATGTTCTTCAGTCTTTCTTGCCCCAGATGTCAGGTGCCCCCAGAAGGAAGGCAATACATAAATTATGTTTATATGTATATAGAAGCAATGCAATATAATCCAAAATCAGTAGTTGCAAGCAAATAAACCATAGAAGGATAACCCAGTCAGGTTGTATGAAGAGGGTGTTAGGCCCCATGCCTTTACCAAGTGGGGAAGGAGGGAGGGAAACCTGTACTGCAGCTGTATTAGCACTCGAACATCTACATTTATGGTAGGTACAAAACTGTACTATGTTCATCGTGCATACAGCTGCAGTAATCACAGATGGGTAGAGTCCCAAAGCTACGCACAGTGTGGTAGGTACTAGGATGAACTGGGTTGAGCCAGAATGCCCTGCAACACAGCAGTGGCAAAGCCTGCTCTAGTTCTGGAATATAAAGGCAGGTGGTAGTGTTTTGTGAAGGTATGTACAGAACTCCAAGTGGCTGCCTCCAAAATATCTTTAGTAGGAACTCCTCTGAGGAAGGCTGTAGAGGTAGCTGTGGCCCTGGTGAAGTGTGATCTGATACCTGTAGGAACAGATTTCCCATGATAGGAATAACAAAACCGTATGCAGTGGCCTATCCACTTTGAAATAGTCTGCTTGGAAACTGGCTTCCCTTGAGCCCCTACAGCATAGGACACAAACAGTTGTTCTGATTTCCTGAAGGACTTTGTTCTGTCCAAATAGTAACGTAGCTGCCTATGGATGTCTAAAGAATGTAGCAGCCTTTCCCCTTTGTTTTGAATATTGGGGTAAAAGGTAGGAAGGTGTATGGCTTGATTTAAAGCTACCCTGGATACCACTTTAGGCATAAAAGATGGGTTGGTACGAAGGGAAACCCTGTCCTGATGGAAGATGAGAAAGGGCTGCACCGCCATGAGGGCCTGTAGTTCCGAAACTCTACGAGCTGAAGTGATAGCCAGAAGGAAGGCTGTTTTCCAGGACAAATATTGCAAATCTGTTGAGGCAGCTGGTTCAAAAGGAGGCAATGTTAATTTTTCTAGAATGTAATTAAGATCCCAGGCTGGTATTGGTTGTTTCCTTGGTGGTCTTATATTCTTAGCCCCTCTGAGGAACTGTCGTAAGAGTGGGTGAGAAAATAAAGGAGGATCCGTGTTGAATTCTGCAGAAATGGCTGAGGCATGGATTTTTATGGAAGAAAATGAAAGTCCACTGTTCAGCAGCTCAGCTAGATACTGTAATACCTGAGGCAAGTTCAGTTTTCTAGGGTCCTGGCCTTTTTCTCATTCCAAGAGCAAAACCGCTTCCATTTTGCGGAGTAAGCTTTTCTAGTAGATGGCCTTCTGGCCTCCAAAATGACATCCTGCACCTCCTTGGAGAGTAGGGTCTGTTGTGGTGTTAAGGAATTTTCCATGCAGCGAGATTGAGTGTTTTCAGCTGACTGTGAAGAGTTTTGTAGCTGTGCTGAGTCAGCAGAAGGGGCATTAGAGGCAGGGACCAGGGAGGAGTATGTGTTAGGCTCCTCAGGAGTGGGTACCAGTGTTGCCTTGGCCAATCTGGAGCAATCAGTGTCATCTTCGGTCTGTCTGCTCTTGCTTTCAAAAGCACCTTGGGCAGAAGAGGCAGAGGTGGGAATGCGTAAACTGTCCATGCTGTCCAACTGAATGAAAGGGCGTCCACTCTCCAGGCCTTTGGATGAAAGGTCCTCGAACAAAACTTTTCCAATTGATGATTCCTGTGGGAGGCAAAAAGATCTATGTCTGGCCTCCCCCACGCTTGGATTATTTCTGTAAACACCTGTGGATGTAACTTCCATTCTTGTGGATCTGTCATATTTCTGCTTAGATTGTCTGCCAGCGTGTTTTCCAATCCTGGCAAGTACTGTGCTTGAAGTTCGATTTGCCATTCCAGAGCCAAGTTCCAAAGAGTCATGGCTAGTCTGCACAAGGGGTATGAATGTGTTCCTCCTTGTTTGTTTATGTACCACATTACTGTGGTGTTGTCTGTTCTTATCAGTAATTGTCCTGGATGCAGGAAGTCCTTGAAAGCTGTAATTGCATTTATTACTGCTAGCATTTCTTTTTGATTGATGTGAAGGTGCATTTCCTTTTGGGACCATTTGCCCTGAATGCACCTGTCCGTCATGTGCGCCCCCCAGGCGTATTCTGAGGCGTCTGTGGTTATGACTTGCTTTGCTTGAGGCTTGCAGAATGGGAGGCCTGTGTTTGCTTGACATGCTTGGGCCCACCATAGAAATTCCTTTTGCAAACATGGAATTATTGGTATTATTGTTTCCAAACTGTGACTGTGTTGAGACCATAGGTTTTTTAGGTACCATTGAAGTTTCCTCATATGCAGCTTTGCACATGGGATTAAAAGAATGCAAGATGCCATGAATCCCAGAGCCTGCAGGATTTTCCTTGCAGTAAGCCTGGTACATTTTGCTAGTATTTTGAAGTACTGAGATAGTTGCCCCTGTTTTTCTGGCGTAAGGTAGGCCATCTGGGTGTTTGTGTCCAAGTTGGCACCCAGGAAAGTTATTTTCTGAGATGGTGTTAGCCTTGATTTCTCTTTGTTGATTGTGTATCCCAGAGAATGCAGTAACCGTGTCACATATGCCAGATGTTCCAGAAGTATGTGCTTGCTGTCCGCTTGGATCAGGCAGTCGTCCAAATAAGGGTAAATTTGTATCCCTTGAAGTCTGCAGTAGGCAATCACTGATGCCAGGCACTTTGTGAATACTCTGGGCGCAGTAGATAAGCCAAAGGGCAATGCAGAGAATTGATAGTGGATTGAACCTGCAAGAAATCTGAGGTATCTTCTGCAGCTTTGTCTGATTGGGACATGCAGGTATGCCTCCTTGAGGTCCAGTGTTACCAGCCAAAACTCCTTGCCCAGCATGGGAAGAAGCTGCTGTAATGTGAGCATCTTGAATTTTGGTACGAGTAGAAATGTGTTTAGGATGGATAAGTCCAAAATGGGTCTCCAGTCGGTTCCTTTCCTTGGTACCAGAAAAAGTCTTGAATAAAAACCTTGACCTTGTTCGTGAGTAGGTACCTCTTGAATAGCTCTCATGCTTATGAGCTTTGAAATTTGTAGTTGTGCCTCTGCTCTTTGATTTTGTGGCAGGTTTGGCATGCCTCTCATTTTTGGAAGAGTGTGGAATTGAAATTTGTAGCCTCTGTTTATAATGTCCAGGATCCATTTGTCTGTTGTGACAATATGCCAATTGCTTGCAAATAATGCTAGCTTTCCTCCCAAAGGTGCTGCCAGCTGAGACATGCTTGGCATGGAAATGAGGGAGTCATTGGGTTTGCTTCCTGTATTGTTGTGCACTGTCTTCGCCACCTCTTGGTGCTGGAGTTTGCCATTGTCGGCCTCTATATGATCCTTGTGATTGCCCTCTGCCCCTTGTGCGTCTGTATCTGCCTCTTTGGGGCTTGTCGGTGGTTGGAAAGGACCAGTTTTTTGAAGGCCAATTTCTGCTAAAACGTGGTGGTTGGACCTGTAAAAAAGCTTTGACAGTTTGCATAGATTTGGCTTTTTCTTCCATTTTCCGTAGTATCTCCTCAGCATTAGTACCAAACAGCACATCCTTTTGTAAAGGAGCATCTAGAAGTTTAGCTTTCACATGATCAGGCAAGTTTTGTTCCCTAAGCCAGGGATGTCTGCGAATGACTGATCCTGTAGCAGCCGCTCTACTTGAGGCCTCTAGGGCATCATAACCACATTGTAAGGTGTGTTTACCCACTTGCTCTGCACTATGCATCATATCCTGTAACTCCTTCAAATCTGGTTGTTCAGGTTGAGACATTTTATTCCTTAATTGTGATAACAGGAACTGTTGATATTTAAGCATATGAAACTGACAATTTAAGGCCCTCATGGCTAGGGTGGCCGAGGTATATACCTTTTTTCCCCACCTTTCTAAAGATCTTGACTCTCTTTCTGCAGGCAGTGGATTCTTGGCAGTGGAGGCCTTCAATCCCTTGGGGCCTTGTGAAATGGTTTCAGGGTCAGCATTATGGCTTTTGAAGAGAAACTGGTGAGAGTTAGGTACTCTGTAGTACCTATCAGGTTTGACTGGTGCAGGAGGCAGAGAATCCGGGTTAAGGCAAGCCTCTGAATAAACATCATCAAGTATGTCCAAAACAGGAGGTATCGCCAGAGGTCTGTGTTGAGGTAACAAAAGAAATTCCTTAAGTCTTTTCTTGGAATCTGAAAAGTCTTGGCCTTCCCAATGGAAGTGTTCCCTCAAAGTGTGCAAGGTTTCCCCAAAGGAAATATCCTCAGGAGGAGATACAGAAGGAATGGACTGCTCTGCATCCGAATCCTCAAAAGGGGAGTAAGAGTGTTCCTCTACATCAGAATGTTCTGATAAAATGGATCCCTGATCAGAAGAGGGAGAATCTTCCTCCACTCTGGGTCTCTTGTCTGGAGGGGGTTGAGAACCCCTGATAAGAGTAATTAAATCCTCAGCCATTTTAAGCATCTGTTTTTTAGGCATGGCACCTGGAGATGGGCCCTGTGCAACAGGCCTCTTGGGATGCCTGGCTGCTTTGGATTTAGTAAAGGCCTTAATAGAAAAAGAAGATGAGGGTCTAAAGACACCATGGGTGGAAGTGGACCTGTCCACATTAGTAGGCTCAACATTAGCAAAGGCTTCGGTGGTTGTAGTCTGGGAAAGGGCCGAGGTACCAGCGGTCTCGGGTACAGAGAACACCACCAAAGGAGTGTCGTCGGTAGTCAGGGACTGCACAGGCGTCTCGCTGAGAACCGGACCACGTGTAGCCTGTTTTGGTGTGGTGTCGGCGGGGACCGCGGGCCTCACGTGTCGGTCCTTTTCCTTGCGTTTTTTGGACAAAACGGTAGTCGGAGTATCTGATGACATTTTATAATCAAAGGCTTTACCAAAATAGTGTTGGACGAACTCCGCCCGATGCTTAATAGTGCGTTTATTGAAGGTAGCGCAAAAGCGACAGCCCGAGACGTCGTGGTCTGGGCCTAAACAAGGTATGCAGACGGACTGGAAATCCTTATGCGGTATTTGCTTCCCACAAGAAATACAATTATTAACTTTTTCTGACATCGGTCTGAGGCAAGAAAAGTTTCCCCAACGGGGTACTTAGCTTTAATGAAGACTTTGGTTTCCAATATTTCCGTAATTCAGGAGCTGGCCGACCGGCACTTGCGAACTGCTTCTGCTTCGGGCACCACGCGGCAAAAAAGACTGGAGAACATGGCGTCGGCTGTGTCTTATATACTCCGGCCTCACTGACGTCAGGAGAGAAAGCGACAACAACCGACGCCAGACCTAGACTTTGGAATTCGGCCGATCGAGGGACCGCCTGACGGCAGAGAACCCATCTGTGATTACTGCAGCTGTATGCACGATGAACATCAGTGGTGTTGTCCATCTTTACCAATAATTGTCCTGGAAGAATGTGGTCCTTGAAGGCTATCAAGAGACTTCTGCACAGCTAACATCTCCTTTTGATTGATATGCAGTGCATTTGACTCGGGTTCCATTTGCTCTGAATACATTTCCCTGCCAAGTGAGCCCCCATGCATAGTCTGATGCATCTGTTGTTAGGGTTTAGGTGGCAGGGGGTAGAGTGAATGGCAGTCCCTTGTTGTGGTGGCAGGCCTCTGCCCACCAAAGGAACTGTCTTTATACAAAGAATGATAGGAATCATTGATTCTAGGTCCTGAAAATGTTGACTCCATAGGCTTTTTAGATACCATTGTAGTTTCCTCATATGCAGTCTTGCATTTGGAATTAGTAGAATGCAAGAGGTCATGAACCCCAGGGCTTGCAGTATTTTCCTTGCCGATAGCTGGATCTTTGTGGCCAGTAGTTTGAAGTAGGCTGTCAAATAAACTTGTTTCTCTGGTGTGAGGTAGGCCATCTGGGAAGTTGTATTCAAGCTTGCTCCCAGGAATACAATTTGTTGGCATGGTACTAGGTGTGATTTATTTTTGTTTATGGTGTAGCCCAGTGAAGTTAGTAGTTTCTTTACAAATGCCAGATAGTTTAATAGTATGTCCTGGCTTTCTGCCTGAATTAGACAATTGTCCAGGTATGGGTATATTTGAATACTTCTTTGCCTGCAGAATGCAATGACTGGAGCTATGCACTTTGTGAATACCCTGGGTGCAGTAGATAAGCCAAAGGGCAGTGCAGAGAACTGATAGTGCATGTAGCCTGCTCTGAAGCATAGGTATTTTCTGCAAGATTCCCTTATTGCGATGTGCAGGTAAGCTTCCTTTAAATCCAATGTTGCCAACCAGGCATTTTTGCCTAGCATGGGAAGCAGCTGATGAAGAGTTAGCATTTTGAATTTTGGGATTACCAAAAAGGTGTTTAGGATAGACAGGTGCAGGATAGGACACCAGAAATTGTCTTTTATGGGTACCAGGAAAAGTCTTGAATAAAAACCTTGCCCCCATTCCTCTTCTGGGACAGGATGAATAGCCTTGATACTTAGAAGAGAGAGAACCTGCTTTTGAGCCTCTGCCAACTGATTTGGGAGTAGGTCTGGCCAACCATTTGGGGTTGGTAAGGAGTGGAAGTGGAATCTGTATCCTTGGGAAACTATTTAAAACCCATTTGTCTTGGGTAAAGAGTTCCCAGTTTTTTGCATGCAGGGCGATCTTTCCCCCAAAGGAACAGTCAGTTGAGCAGGGCTTGGAAGGTTTAAGGTTAAGTCATTCTGACAGTTTACCATAGGGGGGTGTCTTACTACTTCCAGCTTTGGAAGTGGGAGCCCCCCCACTCCTTAGGCCTGTGAGTACCTTGAGACTGAAGCCTGGGTGATCTGCTGGTCCTGGGTTTGGACTGAGAAGGCCTGGAAGAGACAGAAAAGGACCAATTCTTAGAAGGCCTGTGCCTACTAAATCTGGGAGGCTGTACTTGCAGGAAATCTTTAACAGTTTGCATAGATTTAGCTTTTTCCTCCATCTTTTTAAGTACTTATTCTGCTTTGTTGCCAAGCAGGCGGTCTTGGTTTAAGGGAGCATCCAGTAATTTAGCTTTAACATGATCTGGCAAAGTTTGCTCCTTATGCCAAGCATGCCTTCTAAGTACAGACCCAGTGACAGCAGCCCTGCAAGATGCCTCTAATGAATCAAAACCACATTGCAAAGTATGTTTACCAACTTGTTCAGCAGAATGCATTAAATCCTGTAATTCTTTATTTTCAGCGCAGTCAGGAATCAACATCATTTTCTGTTTAATTAAGCCAATAATATGCTGCTGATACTTTAACATATGAAACTGGCAGTTTAAGGCCCTAATGGCCAAAGTAGCAAAAGTGTATACCTTCTTACCCCATCTGTCCAGGGCACTGGAATCTCTATCAGAGGGGTAGGGTTTTTGGCAGTAGTAGCCTTAATGCCTTTGGGTCCCTGTGAAATGGTCTCTGGATCCGGAGTAGGATTCTTAAAGAGGAACTTATGAAAGTCAGGTACTCTGTAATACCTGTCAGGTTTCCTGGGAGCAGGAGGTAAAGTGTCTGGGGCCAGGCTAGATTCCAAGAAGGCATCATCTACAATGCCCAGTACAGGAGGGATAGCTAAAGGCCTGTGTTGAGGTAGGAGTAAGAATTCCCTAAGCCTATTTTTGGAGTCAGAGTAATTGTGGCTTTCCCAGCGGAAATGCTCCCTAAGAGTATGCAAAGTTTCACCAAAATAGAAATCTTCTGGAGGGGAAGCAGAGGGAAAGGAGTCCTCTGCATCAGAATCCTCACAGGTAGATAAGGGCTAATCCTGGTCATCAGAAGAAACAGAAATTTCAGAATCCTGATCAGAAGAATCAGAAGGAAAATCAGTTCTATGTCTCTTAGAGGGAGAAGGGTGGCTTCCCCTGATTAGAGTAATAAGGTCTTCAGCCATTCTTATCATTTGTTTTTAGGCATAGGGGCCTGACCATGCGGTCTGGGCATCAGTTTTCTAGGCATGGATCGAGTTTTAGGCCTTGAAGAAGAAGATAGTATTGGTTTAGTATGCAAATCAGTAGGCCTGAATACACCCCCAGAAGCCGGTGCCTGCATAGAGGCTCCGGACCCATCCAAGGTAGAGACATCCGCAGGTTCCATAGTCGAAGAAGCCTCTCACGGCATACTTGACTCTGAATGGGTCTCACTAGAGGCCTGCGAATCTGAAGTAGTGGGTATCAAGGGCTGCAAAAGCACCTCACCGAATACCGGTGAACTGGCGACTAGCTTAATGAAAGCGTTGTCGGCAGCTTTGGACCTATGCGGTCTGTCTCTGTCTTTATCTTTACGTTTTTTCGGAATGTCGGCAGTCGGGTGGCTTAATGAAGCCATTTCTGGATAATTGAACCGAGTACCAAAATAGTTAGATGCGAAAATGAACCAATGACGAATAGTTCGAGGATTGAATAAGGCACAAAACCGACAGCGAGGGACGTCGTGGTCTGGGCCTAGGAAAGGAATGCAGTACGAATTAAAATCCTTATGAGGTATTTGCTTTCCACAAGTAATACAATTGTTAACATTTACTGACATAGGTTTAGAGCAAGAAAAAGTACCCCCAACGGGGTACTTAGCTTTGTTGAAGACTTCGGATCTAAAACTCGAAAACAAAAATTTCTGAAGTCGGCCAACAGGCACTTGCGAACTGCTTCTGCTTCGGCACCACACCGCAAGAAAGACTGATGTAATGGCGTCGGCTGCATGCTTATACCCCTGACTACCTGACGTCATGGAAGATGAGACAGCAACTAATGCAGGACCCAAGACTTTGATAATCAGGCCGACTGAGGGCTACCTGCAAGCAGATAACCCAAATGTAATGACTGCAACAGTGAAACACGAAGAACATCTATAAACTGTAAAAAAGAAAGGAATATCTCCTAAAGGGTACTTTTGTGCTTTTCCATTCTTGACTTGGCCAAATGCACTGTAATGAGCGTCTGTATAATTACACACATCAAGAAAGAACTGAAGATGGCTGACTATAACAGTCTCCTTTACACTGTGACATGCAACTGTCCATGTGGTGGTGGTGAATGTAAAGTCAGCATAGGAGGAGAGCTCTGAAGTTCTCGTTGGACATGTATCTAATAAGAACAGTCTGAGGAGATTGGTCTCACTGTAGAGCCCTGTGGGAATTTGCTAGTATCCCTTAGTGGAATAGGCAGATAACTTCCCACCCTGACATCTTGAGTCCTGCTGCTTAACAAGTGTTTTACCCATTTAATTGTGTAGGGATTGACATTTAATATTTTAAAATCTATCAATTATTTCCTTATGTGGAACAGTATTGATATACCTTAGCAAGATCAAGACAGACAATACACATTGTCAGCTTTCAGTAAGTGCTGCTGTGACCTTGTCAAAGAATGTCACAAGATTCAAACAGCAAGCTGTTCCTTTAACAAAGCATTACTGTTCCTGAACTGACAGCAGTAGCCCTTCTGTGTCATTCTGTATAAGCTCCACTATGATTCTCTTCATGATGACAGAACACTCGTCAGAATGATGGGTCTAAAAGTGTTTGGGTCTGATATGACCCATATGCCCTTTATGAACTGATCATGATTACCGGTACTTACCCCATGGATAAATGAATACTACTGCTGCAGTGTTACACATGAAGAACATCTTGTGCCATCTTCCATTGTTTCAAATTCCAAATCCATTCTTTACACAATCCGATATCCAGAGGACTTTTGGCTTTTCCCAGTTAGGGGTCACCACAGCAGAACTCTAGTCGGCTCATGATTGGCAGTGGATTTTTATCAAATGTTGCCAGCCCGACACCCAACCTTCAACAAAGGCATGCCCATTCACACTCACACCTACCTGCATGCCTTTAATGTCACTCAGCTGTGGGGAGGACATACAGACTCCACACAGAAGGTGCTCCAGCCGAGAATCAAACTGGAGAACCTCTTGCTGTGAGGCGATAATGCTAACCACTGCACCACCTCGGGATATCCAGAGGAAATATGGAAAATTATCTTTGACAGTCACTTGACTATCTATTGCAAACTATCTTTATTCCTGAATGTACTGCTTGTTTGCCTCTGTTAACATCTGTGATTATTAATAAATTTGAATCTTTAGTTGAGTTCTGAAATATGTGCAGTCATGCTATTGAAATGACTGAAATAAACCCATTGAAATTTTAAGGATTAACTGGATATTTAATTTGAGTATCTCAATGCATTTACTTCTGTAGCATTGTAGCATAGGTAGGGCCATCAGTTTCAGCCACTTTTCAGACTTACTATACCGATTTCAGAAGAAATGGACAAACAAGCATCCTTCGCATTTTTACATGCAGAAATAGACAAAGCCAGCTGTATTCTGATAGAAATGGCAATTAAGACAACTTGAAAAGAAAACGAATCTTCAAATGCTAATTGTTTTCTTTACCCTTGTTTGCCTTCATGATTAACTGTTCTGAATATAGATTTAAATATGATTTATCAGTAGTGAGCGTTATAAAATGACAGCTGCAAATTTTTGTTAACTACAAATTTCCTCGTTTTCTTGACTTGTTACATAATGGCATATCACTTGGGAAACATAGGTTCTACCTCTGCTCAGCATATCTGCAGCCAGCATATCTACAGTTCAGGTATTCACAAACCAGAGTTTCTATCACAAATCACAGCAGACAACTTTTACAGCATACCACTCTTGCACTCAGGTCCAGGTCTCCTTTCCTTTCTTGCAACTAATCTCACTTGCCTCTTCTAATGTCTTCATACGTCTCTATATAATGATATGTGCTATCTGTATAGCATAGGCTATCTCAGTCATTATGGCTACATCTTATACATAAAGTTCTGCTAAGCATAATTCCATTTTTCAATCCATGTTTTCACATTGTAAACTGCTTCTTGAACTAAATGTTGTAGCATAGTCTTGCATCTGTAAATATATATATATATATATATATATATATATATATATATATATATATATATATATATATATATATAACCACACACACACACACACACACACATTTTATATATATATATATATATATATATATATATATATATATATATATATATATAATTTGTATTTTAGCATACCTTTCTATTTGTAAATATGTTAAGTAAGCCTATTTGCCTGGGCTGTGCCTGCAAATGGTCCATTGAAATCATAGTGCCACCCAGGTAAACAAATATATATAAATAATTAAATAAATTGACAGATGTGTAGTGCAACCTATTATAGGTTTAGCCATTTTATAGCACACACACACACACACACACACACACACACACACACACACACACACACACACACACACACACACACACACACACACACACACACACACACACACACACACACACAGAGTGCCACAACCAATTGGGTAAATGACTTTACTCATCAGATTCTGGTGTTACGTTAACGTTAACATTAACAAAAATGTACTTCTTAGCCCTCCTATTTCATTGCTAAAATGACCACAGAATTAAGATGTTGTAAGGCAAGACAAAGAACAGACCTTGTTAATTATTGCTCTTAAGTCTGGAGCAAGGCAAAGGTCCAGACTTTTTTTTGTTTTGTATATGTGCAACCTTAGATGTACTTACCACTTTCATAAAAGTTCTCATCTGATTCAGAGTTCTTCTCTTTTTTCTTGTTTCTTGATAAGCGTTCCCTTAAATGTAAGAAAAGTTATGATTTAACATATTGTAGCTCATTTCTATTCAGCTGCTATTCTGGAAAGATAAACTGTACAAATTCTAGAGTTCTCTCACCTAAATCCCTGCCCTACTGACCGAGGTTCTCAAAGAATGGCATTTAGTATACACATCACAGTGATATATTTATTTCTTTAAAGTAACAGCTGCAGTTTGGTAACCTGAATACCACATTTCTCACCAGAACAAGTTTTACTTTAAACTTTTGTTACTATATATTTTAATTGAACTGAGGTGTACAATAGCTGCAAACTGGCTGAATCATAGGTGAAACTATTTTACTAATAAACATAAATACAGTGTTTAGTTTGCCAACATGTGGCTTACCTGTAAGATGTCTTGGGCATAGATTTCAGTTGTCTTGAATTTTGCAGCATATCCCTGATTTTGCTTCATACTTTTGATCTAACCCCCCCCCCCCCCCCACACCAATTTGATTTTCTGGAAAATCATGGAGCCAGTCATTAATTTGAAAATGCAAGATATTAGGAGTTTCATACGTTGTACTGTTCATGCATATTGACGTAAAACCCATAATTTTTTAAGTGAATGAGATTAATATTTAAAAATTGTCCCTGATTTTGGCCCTTTGCCACCCCATTATTTTCAACTTTGTTCAGAATTCTTGTGCAAAGAAGTTGGGCAGTACGATCTCCAAATTTTGACAAATTATCAACTCAACTACAAGAAAGTTAAAGAAAAACTTAACCACAAAGATGAAAAATATATTTTTCATCATATATGGATGCTACATGTACTACTAATGCCTCAGAATCATTAAGTATTTCTTATTATATTATAACTTCCTATAAACCTGCATGGGCATCATGGAGGCTATGACACTGATGTAATTTTGTTTTTCAGTCCCTTTGCTCTCCTTCCAGAGCAGTTTGTGTCCCTATATTACGACACAGCCTAGATATAATTTTCTCAATTTTGTTACAGTGACAGAGCCACGGTGTATTTCCTTCTTTTTAACTGAATTACACTGAGCTGCACTTACTGTAGGTGATAAAAACCTTTCTTGATCCATTTACAATTTTTTTTCAAAGCAAAAGAAGTGACAAACATGCAGGGGTTTGTTAAGATAAAGGCCTTTCTTATAGGTTCATAGGTAGGTACTAGGCTATCGGCCCAAGGGCCTACGTAAGCCTAGCCAGCAAGGTTCCATAGCTTATGCCACCCAATAAAGTTATTTTCCTGTGCCACTGTCCAGCAGAGACACAGAAGTGATCCCCGGGGTGTACTTCCTATTTCCCATCCACTCATCAAGATTTCTCTTGAAGAGTGCTAATGAAGAACTTTGCTTGACATAGATGGGTAGCTTGTTCCAGAGTATAGGAAGTATCTGAGACAGGAATCTATCCCTCCAGCGTGTCCTGTTTATTGTGGTGACAAGGTTTAGGTCCCTAGAGCGTGTAGCTCGAAGGGATTGGGACTTCTTTAGGTGCAGCATGTCCAACAGCTCTGGGTTTGACATAGCTTTATATGTTAGGCAGAGATCACCTCGGAGTAAGCGATATGCTATGGAGTAAAGCTGGAGTTTTTTGAGGCGATCAGTGTAGGGCATTTGTTTGAGGCCAGTAATCCTCTTTGTGAGGTACTTCTGTGGCCTTTCCAGCTGCTGCAGATGTCTTGTGAGGTACATTCCAAAAGGGGCGTTGTACTCTATAATGGGTCTAATGAGTGATGAGTAGAGGGGAACAATTACCTCTTTTTTTCCTGGATGAGAACCCTTTTATGATGGGGTGTGCCACGTAGAAGGACTTCCTGACTACTGTGGTGATGTGACTATCAAAGGAGAGACTACTGTTCACCTAGGTCCCAAGGATTCTTATCACACATTCGGTGTTAAGTAGATTGCTGCCTATGTGGTAGTTCATGGGTACAGAGTTTTTACCAAAGGGGATGACACTGCACTTTTTGGCATTGAGCTTGAGGCCATGGCTCTGACACCAGGCATCTGTCTCAGTGAGGCCCTTCTGTAGGGTATCCACATCATATGGGGACTTGACTATGGCTCCTAGTTTGCAGTCATCTGCGAACTTCATTAGCCAGAGGCCTTCTGTGTTAGCCTGTACTTCAGAGAAGTAGATATCAAACAGGGGAGGTCCCAAGATGGAACCCTGTGGTACTCCACTTGTCACTGCTTTGAGGTTAGATTTGGAGTCTGTAAAACAAAAAAAAAAAAAACTGTATGCCTGTTTCCTACCTTTCCTGTAACTAGTGTTCCAGAAACAGATTTGCTGTATCCAGGACTGTATGTAAGCTTCTGAGCCCCCCAAGCCTTTCTGTGTTGGAGGGAAGCCTTCTAGCTTATCAGTGGGAGTGGTAAGCACTAGGTAACCTGTCTACCACATAAGGAGTGGTTCTGGCCCAGAAATTGTAGTTATTGGCCTTATGGGCAATCTTCCATCTCTCTCAACTTTCTGATTTGAAAGCCTGCATTTGCACTTGTTTCTGTCCTGTAACTCATCTTGTACAGATACAGATTTTTGGTTTTAGCACTTAAATTTGCTTGTTCATGCTCAGCACTTGTTCAGAACTTGTAAGCACTAAATAAGCTACTAATTACTATAGCACTCAATCTTCCTCATTACCTAGAGGAAAACAGTTTTTGTACTTACATTTCTCACTTGCTTGAGAAAAACAGCTCTTGTACTCACTTTCCTCACTTATCTAGAGGAAAATAGTTTTTTATTCAGGCATGTCCAAGGGTCAGCTCCAAGTGTTCTCTCCTGTCTATCTGAAGAATCTGGGCATCTTGAGGCAATGTAGAAATTGCCTCATGTACACAGACAACCATCTCCTCCTACCACCCAACACTACAACCTGTGAGAGATGCACTTATCTAACCAAACTGGAGGTAAAGCTCTCTCCAACCAAGACTGAACTTGACAGTCAGGAGGAGAAGGTAAACATTTGCACCACACCACACTCATCACATAGTCTCACTAAATCTACACAAATCTACACCACCAAAATCCACACACAGTAACACAAAAACATTCGCGGAGGCTCTCAATAATAATCTGTCTAAGTAACAGAGACCTCCAAAGCAGAAACGCAAGCAACCTCCATCCCCCAACACAACCCAAATGACACATAGCCCACAGACTCAGTGTGCCACTCAACCACAGCCAATAAGGCAAAACAACGTACCCAACACACTAGTCATAGGTGACTCTTTGTCAGGCACACTGATGTCCCACTCACCAGGCTAAACAAGGAGAAGGTTACTGTCAGCTGCCTGTCAGGTGCCAGGATCCGCCACATAACCCACGCACTCAGGTCACTCCACAACAAGTACAAATATGACTCTGTCATTGTCCATGTTGGTGTGAATGACCTGAGACGTACCTCCCTGGACTACATGAAGAGAGACATGGAAGAGCTTTCCGATCTTGTAGCCCAGACAGGTATGACCCTAGCCCTGAGTAGCATTCTGCCATCGCCCAGAATGACACCACTGTACAAGGACAAAATGATTGACTTTAACAATTGGCTAAGCTTCTGGTATCATTCTAAGGGGATCCAGTATCTGTTTTTTTTTACAGAAAAGTAGCAAAAACAGTAGTAAAAACAATTCACATGCAGTGCAACCTAGCACACTTGAGTAGGCAGCAATATTAGATGAAACACAGTTTTCAAAGCAGAAGACGTTACATGCATTTGTTAAGAGTTCAGATTTGCAGTCATTAAAAAAGACTTCACCTGCACTCCACCATTCTCTTGCTAGGTATGACTGTTGTCAGTTCTGCTCATTTATCAGTGACTGACAAGCTACCACTTCATATAGCTAGCAAGACAAATATCAGTGATCTCTAGGTTTTGATAACGTGATTAATTTTGTAAATACTCTGATAAAAACAACATTTCAGTGTCCAAAAATAATAATATTTTTCAGTTTATGTAGTGTTGCAGTAGAAGTCATTCATGTTCTTCAAAAATAAATAAATAAACTAAAGAAAATATTAAGTGCTGAAGTGAGATTCTTTTCCAAAGAGCCAGCTGTTGGACAAATCTTTCTAATACTTTACTGAACTACTTTGTCCATCTTGATTATGGGTATGTAAAGGTAGGCATCCACTAGGTATAGGGTGCCCATGTAAGCTTGCAAACAGAGGTGGGCAAGGTAGAAGATCTTCCAATGTTAACATCTTGAATTGTGGGACTTACAGAAATGTGTTTAGTTGACAAGTCCTAGATAGGCCTCCATGTTCCTTCTTTTCTTGGAACTAGTAATTGTCTGGCATACAAACCAATATCTTCTTTTTTTTTTAATATGCTTTCTTTTGCTTGTGGTACTCTTCCTGTGTCTCCCTGTGACAATCTTTCTCTTATGTGGGGTGTGGTGGTTGGGGGTGGGGGGAGGGGTGACCACGTTTACTTAGTCTCTGGAGACTGAAGGGATACTTGAGAATTTTAGTGCACTTAAAAATGTAGCCTGTATCCCTATATTAGGATTTGAAATATCCACTTACCCTGAATGATGACCTCCCACTACTTCATGAAGATGTCTATGTGACTCCTTAGCTTTTGCTGTGGAAGGGGGGGATTGTGGATAGGTGGGTAGAGATGTGGTTTGGGGAGTGGGAGGAGAGATGAGCTTGGATGAGTCACAGTCATTCCCTTTATGGGTCTTTGCCCAGAGGACTCCTAAGCTTTCCTTTATGGTCTGACTACCATTTCTTCTTGCAGTGGCATTTCTTACCTTTCAGGGGCTTCTCTATGTCGTACCTTGGGTAGGTTGGCTAGCTCTTTGTGGGGTAGTTTGCACTACACATAGGAGCTGATGAATAAAAAGTTGCTTTACAGACTGCATAGTCTTTCCTTTCTCATTCAGTCTGCAGGAGTTCCAAAGAGAAGCTCCATATCCAATGAGGAATTACGGAGTTTTGCTTTTATGTGGTCTGGCAGAGGCTGTGTCCTCAACCAGACATGTCTCCTTAACTCTCACTGTTTAGTTGCTGCTCGGAATGATGCATCCACAGTACCACTAGCTTGTTTAATGGAGTGCTTAGCAACATGGGCACTGACGCTGCACAGGTCATGCACTTTGCCTTTCATGTCCTTGTCTTTTGTCCCATTAACCTTATTCTTTAGCTGGTTCAGCACAGACTCCTAGTATTTCAGCATGTGAATCTCTCAATTTAGGCTCCTGAAGGCCAGGACAGCAGAGGTGTATGTTTTATCCCCAAATCTGTTGAAACTACTGCTGTCTTTGTAATTGGGATGCATTTCCTGGTAGGACCTACTGTAATTCCCTTGCTGAAATCTATGAACACCACAGTTGGATCTGCTTAAGGCTTTTTACAAAGGTGCTTGTGGAAGTCATTGATCCTGTAAAAGTGATCAAGCTTCTTAGCAGCAGGAGTTGGAAATATGGCTACAAGGATGCAATCGCAAAAATATCTTCCAGGGCCTCCCTGACTGGAGGAATGTTTAATGGTTTGGGTCTATGCAAGTTCAGAATCTGCCTGTACCTTCTTTGGGCCTGGAAAAATTCCTTAACTTGCCCTATGAAGTGCTCCCTCATTCTATGGAGAGGTCCCCAAAAATCCTTGGAAGGAGATGCAGAAGGTTAGGTCTCCTCAGTGTCAGACTCACACAGAGAGATAGGTAGGACATTTGGTCTGCACAGACCAAATCATATGCCTTGAGTCAGAAGTATCAACATTTTCTTCCCATAAAAGGGACCTGTGACACTGTTCTTCAGCATTAAGCTCTGTGGTTCTTAGAAATTCCATAAAGTCCAAGGCCAACCTGAAAAATTCCTGTGGGGAAGCCTGGGATGGGAAAGGGAAAGAGGTCTCATCCAGTACGGGATGTGGCAAGATGGTAGACCTGACTTGAACTTTATTGTTTTAGGACTACCCTGGAGGACTTGAATCATAGGTGGAAAGCTGAGACCTTAAAGATCATGTTCAAAGGAGTAAAATGGCAATATATATATTCCATTTCTGCTTTGTTTTATGTCTGCTTGAAGTGCTTTGCCATTCTTCTCTTATTTTCCCATAAAAATAATAACTAATACAGGAAATTGAGACTTTAAACATTTGTTCTTTCACCCTTGATGTTAATGCCTGTCCCATGATGACCATGACCAGATGACGCTGTTCTTGGGGCAGAAACACTGACGCTCTAAGTAAAACAATAAAACATAGATTAAAAAATAAGAAAAAAAAACAAGAATATAACTGAAATCACTATAGCAGTTCTTCTGATTAGTCTTAGTCTTTGCTTAAGTGTGATAAAGCTAAACAGAAGAGCTGCTCCAGGTATTCTGTTGTGGCAGCTTAAGTCCTCCTTACTGTTTAAACTGTACCTTCACCTCCTCTGGACCTATCCTCTTCTCCTTTCAGCACTGTATATACAATAAAAACAGACAGTACAGTTGTGTACACTTACCATAAATGTAGATGTTCGAGTGTATTCACTGTTGGCAGTCATCACACTTCGGTTATCTGCCTGCAGGTAGCCCTCAGTCGTCCCGAATACCAGAGTCTTGGGATTTCTGCATCGGATGCTGTCGCTTCTTCCATGACGTCAGGATGTCAGGGGTATAAAACATGCAGCCGACGCAATTACATCAGTTTTTCTTGCCCAGATTTCAGGGGCCCCCAAAATAGGAAGCAATTACATGGTATGGAACACCTCCAGTAAAAACTAAATACCATTGCCATAAAATATGGCCAAAAAAGAGGATAGGTAGAATGTATAGAAAAGTCAGGGGGCTGGAGGGAGGGTAACCAGGACTGCAACAGTGAATACACTCGAACATCTACATTTATAATGTGTACACAACTGTACTACGTTCTTTGTGTTTCACTGTTGCAGTCATCACACTTGAGTAGATTCCCAAAGCTGAGGAAGGGTGGAGGCAGTCAAGAAGTATTAGGGCTGGCTAGCAGGTCTTGTAAGACTGCTGTAGCAAATCCAGCTCTGGATTTAGAAAAGATAGGCATGTGGTAATGCTTGGTGAAGGTGTGTACAGAACTCCAGGTTGCAGCTTCCAGGATGTCCCTGGTAGGGTCTCCCCTGAGAAATGCTGTAGAGGTTGAGGAAGCCCTAGTGGAATGGGTTCTGATCCCCTGTGGGCTAGGTTTTCCATGGAGTTTGCAGCAGAAATGGATGCAGTGTGCTATCCATTTGGATATGGTTTGCTTTGAAATGACCTTGCCCTCTGCCCCTGTAGCAAAGCTGACTAGCAGCTGGTCAGATTTTCTGAAAGGTTTAGTCCTGTCAAAGTAGAACCTAAGCTGCCTGTGCACGTCCAAAGAGTGCAGAATCCTTTCCCCTTTATTCTGAGGATTAGGGAAAAATGTTGGTAAATAGATGGATTGGTTTAAAGACACACTAGATACCACCTTGGACATAAATGATGGGTTAGTCCTGAGGGAAACCCTGTCCACATGGAAGATAATGAAAGGTTCCACAGCCATAAGGGCCTGCAACTCAGACACTCTTCTTGCTGAAGTGATGGCTAGAAGTAAGGCTGTTTTCCAAGAGAGGAATTTTAACTCTGCTGTAGCAGCAGGCTTAAATGGGGGAAGCGTGAGCTTCTCTAGTACAAGTTAAGGTCCCAGGCTGGAGTGGAAGCTCTCCTCGGGGGTCTTACATTGTTAGCTTCTCTCAGGAACTGTTTAACCAGAGGGTGAGAGAAGAGGGGTGGCTCAGTATTGTAATGAGCTGAGATGGCAGAGGTATGAATCTTAATTGAAGAGAAAGATAGGCCTTCGTGGAGCAGTTCTGCTAGATAATCTAGGATTTGAGGTAAGGTGAGCACGGTTGTGTCCTTTCCCTGAGACTGGCTCCAAGAGCAGTATCTTTTCCACTTTTCTGAATAGGATTTTGTAGTGCTAGGCCTCCTGGCCTCAATGATGACATCCAGCACCTGTTTGCTGAGGTTTGCTGGTGATGTATTCAGGGGATGAGCCAGGCTGTTAGGTTCAGGGTTTGCAGCTGAGGATGCAAAATCTGGCCCTCCTACTGGGACAGCAGGGAAGGGGTCTGAGGCAGGTGCCAGGGTGGCACTACTGTCAGACTGCGTAAAAGTGCGTACCAGTGCTGGCATGGCCAGTCTGGTGCAATCAGGATTGTCCTTGGCTTGTCCTGTTTGACCTTGAGTAGTACTTTTGAGAGGAGGAGCAGAGGGGGAAAGGCATAGATTGAGAGGTTTTCCCATGTAAAGGACAGGGCATCCACTTTCCATGCTTGGCTCCAGAGAGGTCTGGTGCAATATTTGCTCAGTTGATGGTTCTGGGGGGAGGCAAAGATGTCCACCTCTGGTGCCCCCCCCCCCCACACCTGTGGATCAGAAGCTTGAATGATTTGGATTCCAGTTTTCACTCATGTTGGTCCTTTAGATTTCTGCTTAAGTCGTCTGCCAGTGAATTTATTTTGCCTGGCAGGAATTGAACTTGCAGGTGCACTTGATTTCTCAAGGCTGTGTTCCACAGAGCCATGGCTAACCTGCAGAGAGGGTAGGAATGAGTTCCCCCTGCTAGTTTATGTACCACATAACTGTGGTGTTGTCTGTCTTTATCAAGAGTTGTCCTGGAAGGATAAGGTATTTGAAGGCTGTCAGTGCATTCTGTACAGCTAACATTTCTTTTTGATTGATATGCAGGTGCATTTGTCTTGGGCTCCATTTGCCTTGAATGCATTTGCCTGCCATGTGAGGCCCCCCCCCCCTCCATGCATAGTCTGATGCATCTGTTGTCATGGTTTGGGCGGCGGGAGGTTGAGTTAAAGGGATTCCCTTGTTGTGGTAGCAGGCCTCTACCCACCAAAGGAACTCTGTCCTTAGGCAAGGAATGATAGGAGTCATTGTTACCATGTCCTGAGAATGTTGACACCAGAGACTTTTTAAGTACCACTCAAGTTTCCTCAATGCAGTCTTGCATATGGAATTAGTAGAATGCAAGAGGCCAATAACCCTAGGGCTTGCAGTATTTTTCTTGCAGATAGCTGGGTTTGGGTGGCCAGTAGTTTGAAGTAGCTTGTCAAATAAACTTGTTTTTCTGGAGTGAGGAATGCCATCTGGGAAGTTGTGTTCAAGCTTGCTCCCAGGAATACAATTTTTTGGCTGGGTACCAGATATGATTCCTTTTCATTGATGGTATAACCCCAGAGAAGTTAGAAATCTCTTTACAAATGTCAGGTGCTGAAGTAGCATTTCCTGACTGTCCGCCTGAATCAGTCAATTGTCCAAGTATGGGTAAATTTGAAATTTTCCCTGCCTGCAGTATGTGATAGCTGGGGCCAGGCATTTTGTGAATACCCTGGGTGAAGTAGATAAGCCAAAGAACTGATAGTGCATAAAGCCTGCCCTGAAACGTAGATATTTCCTGCAAGATTCCCTTATGGGGATGTGCAGATAAGCTTCTTTTAACTCTAGGGTGACCACCCAGGAGTCCTTGGCTAGCATAGGAAGCAGCTGTTGGAGAGTAAGCATTTTGAATTTTGGAACCACCAGGAAGGTGTTGAGAATAGACAGATCCAGGATAGAGCACCTAGAGTTTTCTTTTCTGGACACCAGAAACAGTCTGGAGTAGAAACCCTGTCCCCTTTGCTCTGTTGGAACAGGTTGAATAGCCTTGATATTGAGAAGAGAAAGTACTTGCTTTTGGGCCTCTGCCCACTGGTTTGGGGGGAGGTCTGGCAGTCTGCTTGGGGTTGGCAGTGAGTGGAAGTAGAATCTGTATCCCTGGAATACAATGTTTAAGACCCATCTGTTTTGGGTAATGTGCTCCCAGTTTTTTGCATGCATGGCGAGTTTTCCTCCTAAGGGTGCAAGTACTTGGGCAAGGCTGGGAGGGATGAAGGACAAGTCATTGTGAACTTTTTCCATAGGATGGTGGCTTATCACTCCCTGTTTTTGAGGTGGAAGCACTCCATTGTTCATATCTGTGCATACCCTGAGACTGTAGTCTTGGTGGTCTGCTGCCCCTGGGGTTGGATTGAGAAGGTCTGGGAGGGACTGGAAAAGGCCAGTTTTTTGAAGGCCAATGCCTACTGAATCTAGGTGGCTCTACCTGTAGGAAATTGTTAACAGCTTGCATAGATTTAGCTTTTTCCTCCATCTTTTTAAGAACTTCTTCTGCTTTAGTGCCAAACAAACATTCTTGGTTTAATGGAGCATCTAGTAATTTTGCTTTGACCTGGTCTGGCAAGATTTGTTCCTTTAGCCAAGCATGCCTTCTAAGAACAGATCCAGTTATAGCAGCCCTGCAAGATGCTTCTAAAGCATCAAAACCACACTGCAAAGTATATTTTCCAACTTGGTTTGCAGAATGCATTAACTCTTGTAAATCTTTATGTTCTGCACAATCAGGAATCAACATCATTTTTTTGTTTAATTAGTTCCATAATATGTTGCTGGTACTTCAACATGTGAAACTGGCAATTTAAAGCCCTGATGGCAAGAGTAGCAGAGGTATATACCTTCTTACCCAATCTGTCTAAAGCCCTAGAATCCCTGTCTGAAGGGGTAGGGTTTTTGGCTGTAGTAGTCTTAAGGCCTTTAGGTCCCTGGGAAATGGTCTCTGGATCCACAGTAGGATTCTTAAATAGAAATTTGTGAGAGTCAGGTACTCTGTAGTACCTGTCAGGTTTTCTAGGAGCTGGTGGCAAAGTATCAGGGGTAAGACTGGATTCCATGAAGACATCATCTACAACTTCTGGAATAGGAGGGATAGCTAGAAGGCTGTGCTGAGGCATGTCTAAAAATTCTCTGAGTCTCTTTTTGGACTGTGGGTAGTCCAGGCACTCCCAGCAGAAATGCTCTCAGAGGGTATGCAAGGTTTCACCAAAAGAAAAATCCTCTGGTGGGGAGGCAGAGGGAATGGAATCCTCTGCATCAGAATCCTCATAGGTAGATAAGTGTATGTCCTGGTAATCTGAGGGGTCAGAGTCATTGGACTCATGATCTGAAGAATCAGAAGGAAAATAGTACATTTGTGTACACTTACCATAAATGTAGATGTTTGAGTGTATTCACTGTTTCAGTCCTCACATTTGGGTTATCTGCTTGCAGTAGCCCCCAGTCGGCCTGATTAACAAAGTCTTGGGTCCTGCATAAGTTGCTGTCCCTTCTTCCATGACGTCAGGTCGTCAGGGGTATAAAAAGTACAGTTTTGTACCTACCATAAATGTAGATGTTCGAGTGCTCATACAGCTGCAGTCATAAAGTACAGTTTTGTACCTACCATAAATGTAGATGTCCGAACAGGATAGCATCTGCAGTCCTAACAAATGGGTTGTCCTGTCGTCAGGCAGCCCTTCGGTCGGCCGGATTCCAAAGTCTGGGTCTGGCCTCGGCTGGTGTCGCACTTCACCCGACGTCATCTCTGCTGGTCTTCGGGTATAAAGGCATCAGCCAACGCCATTTTCCTCAGTGTTTCTTGCCCCAGATGCCAGTTGCCCTCTTGGAAAACTAAATTTTGGATAAATGCCAATGTTTCCAAAAAAATAGTAGGCAAACACAAAAATAAGCATGTATGTACATATATACAAACAAATACACCATAAGAGATCCCCCCCTAGCTAGCTATTAGGAGGGTAAATACCCTAGGAGTACCACAGAGGGGAAGGAGGGTGGGTAATCCTGACTGCAGATGCTATCCTGTTCAGACATCTACATTTATGGTAGGTACAAAACTGTACTATGTCCTTCAAGGATGCATCTGCAGTCCTAACAAATGGGTAGAATACCATAGCCAAACTAGGGAGGAGGAAGAAGAATTATGGTGTAGTTAGGATCCCTTGCAATACAGCAGTGGCAAACCCTGCTCGGGATCTAGAGTATAGAGGTAAGTTGTAATGCTTGGCAAATGTATGCACGGAGGTCCAAGTAGCCGCCTCAATAATGTCCTTGGTAGCCACTCCTCGTAAGAAAGCTGTGGTAGTGGCTGTAGCCCTTGTAGAGTGAGGTCTTATGTTCTGTGGAATTTGCTTTCCATGGTAGGAGTAACAGAATCTTATGCAATTTCCTATCCACTTGGAGATTGTCTGTTTGGAAATTGCTTTTCCTTCCCTTCCTGTTGCATAAGCTACTAAAAGCTGGTCAGTTTTCTATTGCCCTTGGTTCTGTCCAGGTAGTAGCGCAACTGTCTATGTACATCCAAGGTATGCAGCAGTCTTTCCCGCCTGTTCTGTGGATTGGGAAAGAAGGTAGGTAGGTGGATTGCCTGGTTTAGAGACACTCTGGATACCACCTTAGGCATAAATGTAGGATTAGTTCTCATGGACACTCTATCTTGATGGAAGATTAGGAAGGGTTGTACTGCCATTAAGGCCTGTAGTTCAAACCCTTCTTGCTGAAGTAATTGCCAGTAGGAAAGCAGTTTTCCAGGATAGGTGTTGAAGATCTGCTGTTGCTGCTGGTTCAAATGGAGGGAGTGTCAATTTTTCTAGCACAAAGTTCAAGTCCCATGCTGGTAATGGTGGTTTCCTAGGAGGTTTTACATTCTTGATTCCTCTGAGGAACTGCCTGAGTAGAGGATGTGAGAAGACAGGGGATCAAGCTGTATTCTGCAGAAATAGCTGATGCATGTATCTTGATGGATGAATAGGACAGGCCTGTATGGAGAAGCTCTGCCAAGTACTCCAGGATGTTAGCAATATCTATCTTTGACACATCTTTTCCTCTTTCAGTACTCCAAATGACAAACCTTTTCCATTTTCCTGCATAGTTCCTTCTTGTTGAAGGTCTGCGGGCCTCAAGGATAATGTCTTTAACCCTTTGGGATAAATCTGGGTTAGTTGCTGTTATGTAATGTTCCAGGCTGTCAGTTGTAGAGTTTTTAGGTTTGGATGCATGATGTTGTAGTCGTTCTGAGTTAACATCAAAGGCATCAGGGGTATTGTCCACGTTCTCCCCCGAGACATGCTCCTCAGCAATGGATACCAGTGTTGTCTTGGCCAATTTGGAGCTATCAGAATTATCCTTGGACGTTCCTCTTTGATTTTCAGTAGTACCTTGTGCATCAAAGGAAGAGGTGGAAATGCATATGCTGTCAGGCCTTTCCAACTGAAGGATAGAGAGTCCACCTTCCATGCAAGTGGGTGGTATGTCCTTGTGCAGAATTTCTTGAGCTGGTGATTGAGTGAGGATGCGAATAGGTCTATTTGTGGCATTCCCCATTTCTTTGTGATGGCCTTGAAGATGTCCGGGTGTAGCATCCATTCGTGAGCATCCGAGGTAGTTCTGCTTAACATGTCTGCTAGGATGTTTTCTTTTCCCGGTACAAATATTGCCTGTAAGTGGATGTTGTAGCTCAGAGCCATATTCCAAAGGTCCAGAGTCATTCTGCATAGGGGGTATGAATGAGTGCCTCCCTGTTTGTTGATGTACCACATGACTGTGGTGTTGTCTGTCCTTATCATTAAATGGCCTTCTTTGAGGAATGGTCTGAAATTCTGGATTGCTAGTTTTACTGCCAGCATTTCTTTTTGATTTATGTGCAGGTGCAGCTGGTCTGGAGTCCATAATCCTTGTATGCATTTGTCCAGCATGTGTGCCCCCCAACCTAGGTCTGAGGCGTCCGTTGTGATGGTTTGGCTTGCTTGAAAGTTGTGGAAGGACAAGCCTGGGTTTGACTGACATGCTTGAGCCCACCATAGGAACTCTTGTTTCAGGCATGGGATTAGTGGTATTTCGGTTTCTAAGCTGTGCCTGTGTTGAGACCATAAATTCTTTAGGTACCACTGTAGCTTTCTCATATGCAGTCTGGCATGGGGGACCAGGATTATGCATGATGCCATGAAGCCCAAGGCCTGCAGTACTTTCCTTGCTGTTAGTTTGTTCTGCTTTGTTAATGCCAAGAAGTAAGGAGGGAGTTGTTCTTGTTTTTCTGCAGTTAGGAATGCCATCTGTTTTACTGTGTCCAATTCCGCACCCAAGAATGTTCTTGTTTGGGATGGTATCAGTCTTGACTTTTTTAAATTGACTGTGTATCCCAGGGCTTGTAGTAAGCAAATGACCCTTTGTAAGTCTTTTGTCAGCTTGCTTTTGTTGTCCGCTTGTATCAGGCAGTCGTCCAGGTATGGATAAATTTGGATTCCCTGTAGCCTGCAATGAGCGATTACTGATGCCAGGCATTTTGTGAATACTCTGGGCGCAGTAGATAAGCCAAAGGGCAATGCTGAGAATTGATAATGCTCTGATCCTGCAAGAAATCTGAGGTATCTTCTGCAATTTGGTCGTATGGGGACATGCAGGTATGCCTCCTTGAGATCTAGAGTTACCAGCCAACACTCCTTGCCCAGCATGGGAAGAAGTTGCTGTAGGGTCAGCATTTTGAATTTTGGGACAATGATGAATGTGTTTAAGGCGGACAGGTCGAGAATAGGTCTCCAACTTTTCTCTTTTCTTGGTACTAGGAAGAATCTGGAGTAGAATCCTTTGCCCTGTTCTGTTGGTGGTACTCTTTCCACAGCTCTCATCTTTGTTAATTGAGCTATCTGCTTTAGAGCTTCTGTTTTCTGGTTTGGAGGTAGGTTTGGCATTCCTCTTTTACTGGTAAGGTGTGGAAGTGAAACCTGTAGCCTTGGTCTATGGTCTGCAAAATCCACTTGTCTTTTGTGATATAGTGCCAATTTTTGAAAATAAGGCTAACTTTCCACCTAAGGGTGCTGCTATTTGTTCCCTGGTAGGCGGTGTCAGAGCCAA
Source organism: Protopterus annectens (assembly GCF_019279795.1). Classification (NCBI taxonomy): domain Eukaryota; kingdom Metazoa; phylum Chordata; order Ceratodontiformes; family Protopteridae; genus Protopterus; species Protopterus annectens. The sequence goes on along the minus strand of NC_056744.1, from coordinate 1,607,245,742 downwards.
GTCACTGTGATTGTCCTGTTGCAGTGGCAGTGGTTGTGTCTGTACCTCGCTGGTTATTGCCTTGCCACTGGCGTCCTCTGTAGGCACCTCCTCTGGATTGATTTCTGCCTCTGGAACGTCTATTCCTGCCTCTCTGAGATTTAGAGGAGTCTGGAAAGGACCAATTTTTGGAAGGCCAGTTCCTGCTAAACCTTGGGGGCTGAACCTGTAAGAAATCTTTAACTGTTTGTACAGATTTTGCCTTCTCTTCCATTTTCTTCATTACTTGCTGAGCAGGAGAACCAAAGAGACTGGCCTTATCCATAGGAGCATCTAACAGCTTTGCTTTAACATGGTCCGGCAAGACCTGTTCTTTCAACCATGCATGCCTTCTTATAACTGTGCCAGTCATGGCTGATCTAAATGAAGCCTCCAGTGCATCATAGCCACATTTTAAAGAATGGTTACTAACCTGCTGAATGTTATTCACCATTTCTAAAACATATTTCTTATCTAAGGAGTCATCAGAGGACAGTTTCTTAGTTAACTGATCAAGCATAAACTCTTGGTATTGGATCATATGAAACTGACAGTTCAAAGCTCTAGCTGAGAGAGTAGCAGAGGTGTAAACTTTTTACCCCATCTCTCTAAGGACCTGGATTCCCTTTCAGAAGCGAGAGGGGTTTTTGCTGAGGTCGAAGCTACTGCCTTAGGCCCCTGGGAGATAGTCTCAGGATCTGCAAGTGGGGCCTTGTATAGGTGGTGATGAGTGTCCGGTACCCTGTAAAACCTATCTGGTTTGGCAGGGGCTGGAGGTAAAGTATCAGGAGCAGTGCAAACATCATTAAATGCATCATCCACAACAGGCAGAACTGGAGGTATAGCTAAGGGCCTATGTTGCGGTAAGTGTAGAAAGGTCCTAAGCCTTTTTCTTGAATCTGAGAAATCTTGTCCCTGCCATTGGAATTGCTCTCTCATGGCATGTAAGGTTTCCCCAAAGGAAAATTCCTCTGATGGGGAGGCAGATGGAATAGATTCTTCAGCATCGGAATCTTCATAAGTAGAAAAAGGAGCCTCTGGATGGTCTGTAATGTCTGAGTCATCAGAAGAATCATCTGAGGACACTGGCTCTGGGGGCTCTGCTCTAGGTCTCTTTTCTGGAGGCTGAGAGGCCCTGTCTGGGTGAGATTGGGATCCCCTAATTAAAGAGATGAGATCCTCTGCCAGAGTAAGCATTTGAGAACTGGAACTGGGCCTGTGTGAGGGGGGCTTAACAGGCACTGATTTAGCAGTTTTGGCTGCTTTAGCCCTGGCAAAGGCCTTAATAGACATGGCTGCAGGAGGCCTAGCAGCACCACGTGCTGGGGTAGAGACATCCAAAGGGATGGTGTCTGATAATTCTATAGGAACCACATTAGTAGGCAAAACTTCAGAGGCCGATTCAACTAGGGTAGCAGGAGCCTCGGTAGTAGTCATGGATTCGGCTGAAGATTGACCCGTTTGCTCGGTTTCGCGAAACCGAGACACTCGTTTGCTTAACCGTGGTTTCGCCAAAACCGCGACCGTGAGTGTCGGTCTTTTCTTTGCATTTTTAACAATTTGAGAAGTCGGAGGATCCGGCGGCATAATGTACGCAAAATCTGAGCGAAAAACTGTTCAGCAAACTCCGACCGACGCCTAAGCGTTCGTCGGTTGAAGGAAGCACAGGCTAAACAGGCTGCTACGTTGTGGTCTGGGCCTAAACAAGGTAAGCAGTAAGAGTGGAAATCTTTATGAGGTATTTGTTTCCCACAAGTTAAACAGTTATTTACTTTTTCTGACATCGGCTGAGGCAAGAAAGAGTCCCCAACGGGGTACTTAGCTTTTAGAAGTCTTCAAGTAGTATTCGGTAGTAGTAATCTCTGGATCTGACCGACCGGCACTTGCGAACAGCTTCTGCTTCGGGCGCCACGTGGCAAGAAAGACTGAGGAAAATGGCGTCGGCTGATGCCTTTATACCCGAAGACCAGCAGAGATGACGTCGGGTGAAGTGCGACACCAGCCGAGGCCAGACCCAGACTTTGGAATCCGGCCGACCGAAGGGCTGCCTGACGACAGGACAACCCATTTGTTAGGACTGCAGATGCATCCTTGAAGGACATCAGATGGGTTATCCTGCTGTCAGGCGGGTCCTCGGTTGGCCGAATTCCAAAGTCTAGGTCCGGCATCAGTTGCCGTCGCTTCTTCCCTGACATCAGTGCGGCAGGGGTATAAAAGAGGCAACCGAAGCCATTTTCTTCAGTTTTTCTTGCCCCATATGTCAGGTGCCCCCAGAAGAAAGGCAAACATAATGTTATGCAAAAATGCAATGTTGATAAATCAAAAACAGTAGCTGCAAGCAAATACACCATAAAAGAATACCCCAAAAAGGTTATATGAAAAGTGTTTGTCATAAGGGCTGTCCTAAGAGGGGATGGAGGGAGGGAAACCTGGACTGCAGCTGTATGAGCACTCGAACATCTACATTTATGGTAGGTACAAAACTGTACTATGTTCATCGTGCATACAGCTGCAGTCATAACAGATGGGTAGAATCCCAAAGCTAAGTAACGGTGGTAGGCACTAAGTGGAACTAGGAGGGGGTAGGATGCCCTGCAGGACTGCTGTGGCAAAGCCCGCTCTAGATTTTGAGTATAGTGGGAGGTGATAGTGCTTGGAGAAAGTGTGCACTGAACTCCAGGTGGCTGCTTCCAAAATGTCCTTGGTAGGGACCCCCCTGAGGAAGGCTGCAGAGGTAGCTGTGGCTCTGGTGGAGTGGGATCTGATGCATGCAGGCACAGTTTTTCCATGAAATGAGTAACAAAAGCGTATGCAGTGGGCTATCCATTTTGAAACTGTCTGTTTGGAAATGGCCTTTCCTTGTGCACCTGTAGCATAGGACACAAAGAGCTGCTCAGATTTCCTGAATGGCTTTGTCCTGTCTAAATAGTAACAAAGTTGTCCGTGAATGTCCAAGGAATGTAGTAGTCTTTCCCCTTTGTTTTGTGGATTAGGATAAAAGGTAGGTAAGTGGATAGTCTGATTCAAAGCTACACTGGATACTACCTTTGGCATAAAGGTAGGGTTGGTTCGTAAGGAAACTCTGTCCTGATGGAAAATGATGAATGGTTGCACAGCCATGAGGGCCTGTAGCTCCGAAACCCTGCGTGCTGAGGTGATAGCCAGAAGAAAGGCTGTTTTCCATGACAAGTACTGTAACTCTGTTGAAGAAGCTGGCTCGAAGGGAGGAAGGGTCAGCTTTTCCAATACGAAGTTGAGGTCCCAAGCAGGGACTGGTGGTTTCCTTGGGGGTTTTATATTCTTTGCCCCTCTGAGGAACTGCCTTAAGAGAGGGTGAGAGAATAAAGGAGGATCTGTGTTGTATTGTGCAGAAATGGCTGAAGCATGGATCTTGATGGAGGAGAAGGAAAGTCCATTGTTTAACATCTCAGCTAGGTACTGTAAAATTTGAGGTATATTTATTACCCAAGGATTCTGTCCCTTTTCTTGATTCCAGGCACAAAATCGTTTCCATTTGGCGGAGTAGGCCTTTCTAGTAGAAGGCCTTCTGGCCTCCAAGATGACATCCTGCACCTCCTTGGAGAGGAAAAACTGTTGGGAAATCAAGGAATCCTCCATGCGGGCTAGATTTAGAGTTTTGAGGTGGCTGTGAAGGGTTTTGTAGTTGTGCTGGGACAACAGAAGAGGGACTAGAGGTAGGATCCATGGTGGGGAATGTGTCAGGCTCTTCAGGAGCAGATACCAGTGTTGTCTTGGCCAGTCTGGAGCAATGAGAATCATTTTCAGCCTCTCTGCTCTGGCTTTTAATAGAACTTTGGGCAGCAGAGGAAGAGGCGGGAAGGCATAGACTGTCAATGTTGCCCAATTGAAGGAAAGTGCGTCCACTTTCCAGGCCTGTGGATGATAGGTCCTTGAACAAAATTTTTTCAACTGGCAATTTCTGTGGGTAGCAAAGAGATCTATGTCTGGCTGTCCCCATGCCTGAGTTATCTTTGTGAAAACTTGAGGATGCAACTTCCATTCGTGTGGATCTGTCATATTTCTGCTTAGGTTGTCTGCCAGTGTGTTTTCCTTCCCTGGCAGGAATTGTGCCTGTAGTTGAATTTGCAATTCCAGTGCTAATTTTCCATAGGGTCATGGCTTGTCTGCACAGGGGGTATGAATGAGTTCCCCCCTGTTTGTTTATGTACCACATCACTGTGGTGTTGTCTGTCCTTATCAATAGCTGGCCTGGATGCAGTAGGTCTTTGAAGGTCATAATAGCCTTTTGCATGGCTAGCATTTCCTTTTGGTTGATGTGAAGGTGCTTCTCTTTTCGGGTCCATTTTCCCTGGATGCACTGATCTGTCATGTGTGCTCCCCAGGCGTAGTCTGAGGCGTCTGTTGTGATGATTTGAGTTGCTTGAGGTACACAGAAAGGAAGACCTGTGTTTCTTTGGCAAGCTTGAGCCCACCACGTAAATTCCTTTTGAAGGCATGGAATGAGTGGTATAATTGCTTCCAAGCTGTGGCTGTGTTGAGACCATAAGTTTTTTAGGTACCATTGAAGTTTCCTCATATGCAGCTTTGCACATGGGATTAGTAGGATGCAAGATGCCATGAATCCCAGAGCCTGCAGGACTTTCCTTGCAGTTAGCCTGGTGTAAGTTGCCATTTTTCTGAAGTATTGAGACAGTTGCCCTTGCTTGTCTGGCGTGAGGTAGGCCATCTGGGTGGTTGTATCCAAGCTGGCACCCAGGAAAATTATTTGTTGAGAGGGTATTAGTTTTGATTTCTTTTTGTTGACTGTGTATCCCAGGAAGTTCAACAGTTTTATTACAAACGCCAGGTGTTGCAGTAGTATGTCCTTGCTGTCCGCTTGGATCAGGCAGTCATCCAGATATGGGTAGATTTGTATCCCTTGTAGTCTGCAGAAGGCGATTACTGATGCCAGGCATTTTGTAAACACTCTGGGCGCAGTAGATAAGCCAAAGGGCAATGCAGAGAATTGGTAATGGGTTGAACCTGCAAGAAATCTGAGGTATCTTCTGCAATCTTGTCTGATAGGGACATGCAGGTATGCCTCCTTGAGGTCCAATGTTACCAGCCAAGACTCCTTGCCCAGCATGGGAAGAAGCTGCTGTAATGTGAGCATCGTGAATTTTGGCACCTGTAGATATGTGTTTAGGATGGATAGGTCTAAGATAGGTCTCCAATCTTTGTCTTTCCTTGGTACCAGGAATAGTCTGGAATAAAACCCTTGACCTTGTTCTTTTGCAGGTACCTCTTGAATTGCTTTCATGTCCATGAAAGCTGAAATTTGTTTTTGTGCCTCTGCCCTTTGATTTTGTGGCAGGTTTGGCATGCCTCTCATTTTTGGAAGGGTGTGAAAGTGGAACCTGTAGCCTCTGTCTATAATGTCCAGAATCCATTTGTCTTTTGTAACAATATGCCAATTTTTTGAGAATAACGTCAGTTTTCCGCCCAAAGGTGCTGCCATTAAAGCTTTGCTTGGCAGGTGTAGGGGGAAGTCATTGTGTCTGTTTTCTAAAAGACTGTGATCTATGTTCTCCACCTCTTGGGGTTGGTGCTTGCCACTGTCTGGCTCTGAAAGATCCTTGAGGTCGCCCTCTACCCCTTGGACACCTGTATCTGCCCCTTTGAGGTCTGTCCGTGGCTGGAAAGGACCAATTTTTTGAAAGCCAGTTTCTGCTGAAACGTGGAGGCTGTACCTGCAGGAAATCTTTCACTCTTTGCATTGATTTTGCTTTTTCCTCCATTTTCTTTAGCACCTCCTCAGCTTTAACACCAAACAATACATCTTTTTGAAGAGGTGCATCTAATAATTTAGCTTTGACATGATCTGGTAAGGTTTGCTCTTTGAGCCAAGCATGCCTACGTATAACAGACCCCGTAACAGCAGCTCTACACGAGGCCTCTAAAGCATCAAAACCACACTGCAAGGTATGTTTACCCACTTGCTCTGCACCATGCAACAAATCCTGCAACTCTTTTAAATCTGGTTGTTCTGGTTGTGTCATCTTGCTTTTCAGCTGAGATATCAAAAACTGTTGATACTTTAACATATGGAACTGACAGTTGAATGCCCTCATGGTTAAAGTGGCCAAGGTGTACACCTTTTCCCCCCACCTTTCTAAAGCTCTGGAATCTCTCTCTGAAGGTAATGGTTTTTAGCAGTAGAGGCCTTAATTCCCTTGGGACCCTGTGAAATTGTTTCTGGGTCAGCAGTATGGCTTTTATATAGGAACTGGTGAGAATCAGGAACCCAGTAATACCTGTCTGGTTTAACAGGAGCTGGAGGCAAAGAATCTGGATTAAGGCTGGCTTCTGTGTACACATCATCCAATATATCTAAAACAGGAGGGATAGCCAGAGGCCTATGCTGGGGGAGCAGAAGAAATTCCCTGAGCCTTTTCTTGGAATCTGAGTAATCTTGGCCTTCCCAGTGAAAGTGTTCCCTCAGTGTATGCAGGGTTTCCCCAAAGAGAAGTCCTCAGGGGAGACTGAGGGAATAGACTCCTCTGCATCAGAGTCTTCGAATGGAGAATAGGCATAATCCTGGTCCTCAGATAGTTCTGAGGTAATAGAAGCTTGATCTGAGGAAGGGTAGTCTTCCTCTAATCTGGGCCTTTTGTCAGAGGGGGGTTGAGAACCCCTGATAAGAGTAATCAAATCCTCAGCCATTTTAAGCATGTGTTTTTTAGGCATGGTGCCTTGAGAGGGGGTCTGAGGAACCTGTTTTTTGGTTTTCATGGCTGCTTTAGATTTAGTGAAGTCTTTAATAGAGAAGGAGGAAGGCCTGAAGACCCCTAGAGAAATGGCAGGCCTGTCTAAATTCTGAGTTTCCCCGCCAGGAGTGGTGTCGGTATCTGTAGTAGGAATGGGGGCCGAGGAGCCTGCGACCTTGGGTACTGAAGACACCGGTAATGCATTGTCATCGGTACTCAGGGGCTGCGTAGGCACCTCGCTGAGTACAGGAGAACTGGTAGTCGGCCTTAGTGTGGTTTCAGTAGGTGGTACGGACCTCGTATGTCGGTCCTTATCTTTGCGTTTTTTGCTCAAAACTGGAGTCGGAGTATCCGATGACATAATATAATAAAATTTTTTGCCAAAAAAGTGAAGGGCGAACTCCGCCCAATGCTTAATAGTGCGCTTGTTGAATCTAGCACAAAAACGTCAGGCCGAGACGTCGTGGTCTGGGCCTAAGCAAGGTATACAGAAAGAGTGGAAATCCTTATGCGGTATTTGCTTCCCACATGAAATGCAATTATTAACTTTGTCTGACATTGGTCTGAGGCAAGAAAAGTTTCCCCAACGGGGTACTTAGCTTTCAAGAAGACTTCAGCTGAAATACTTTCGTAAATTTCAGGTGCTGGCCGACCGGCACTTGCGAACTGCTTCTGCTTCGGGCACCGCGTGGCAAGAAAGACTGGAGAAAATGGCGTCGGCTGCCTCTTTTATACCCCTGCCGCACTGACGTCAGGGAAGAAGCGACGACAACCGATGCCAGACCTAGACTTTGGAATTCGGCCGACCGAGGACCCGCCTGATGGCAGGATAACCCATCTGTTATGACTGCAGCTGTATGCACGATGAACATCATGCAGCCAATGCCATTACATCCGTTTTTCTTGCCCCAGATGTCAGGTGCCCCCCAATGGGAAGCAAATAAATCTATAAATATGCAAGGTTATACCTCCAACAAAAAAGCAAATACACCAAAAAGCTTTTAAGCATAGTAAAGGAGAGTAAAGGTATAGCCAAAACAAGTAAGGGGGCTGGAGGGAGGGTAACCAGGACTGCAACAGTGAATACACTCGAACGTCTACATTTATGGTAAGTGTACACAACTGTACTATGTTCTTCGTGTTTCACTGTTGCAGTCATCACATTTGGGTAGATTCCCAAAGCTAAGGATGGGAGGAGGAATTTAGATAGCATTAGGACCAGCTATAAGGCCCTGCAAGACTGTAGTGGCAAAGCCAGCTCTGTATTTAGAGAAAATTGGCAGATGGTAATGCTTGGTGAAAGTATGTACAGAACTCCAGGTAGCAGTTTCTAGGATGTCCCTGGTAGGGACACCTCTGAGAAAAGCTGTAGAGGTAGATGCAGCCCTGGTTGAGTGGGGTCTAATCCCCTGTGGGATAGGTTTTCCATGGTGCTTGTAGCATAAATGAATGCAATGACCTATCCATTTGGAGATGGTTTGTTTTGAAATAGCCTTCCCCTCTGCCCCTGCAGCAAATGCCACCAGCAGTTGGTCAGATTTCCTTTGAGGTTTAGTCCTGTCCAAGTAGAATCTAAGTTATCTGTGCACATCTAAGGAGTACAGTATCCTTTCCTCTTTGTTCTGTGGATTAGGAAAGAAGGTTGGCAAATGAATGGACTGATTGAAGGCCACACTAGATACCACCTTGGGCATGAAGGAGGGATTGGTCCTGAGAGACACCCTGTCCGCATGAAAGATGATGAAAGGCTCGACTGCCATGAGGGTCTGTAATTCAGATACCCTTCTTGCTGAAGTGATTGCTAAAAGGAAAGCTGTTTTCCAAGAAAGGAATTTTAAGTCTGCAGTTGCAGCTGGCTCGAAAGGAGGAAGAGTGAGTTTTTCCAATGCAAAGTTAAGGTCCCAGGCTGGAGTTGGAGCTCTCCTGGGTGGTCATAAATTTTTGGCCCCTCTGAGGAACAGCTTGAGCAGTGGATGAAGAAGAGGGGACGTTCTGTGCTATAATGAGCTGAAATGGCTGAGGAGTGAATTTTGATGGAGGAGAAAGACAGGCCCTTGTGAAGCATCTCAGTTAAGTATTGTAAAATCTGAGGTAAATTGGGTACTGCTGTGTCCATCCCTTGAGATTGGTTCCAGGCACAGATTATTTTCCATTTTTCAGCATAAGATTTTCTAGTACTAGGCCTCCTTGCCTCTAAAATGATATCCATCACTGGTTTACTGTGGGATGGTAAAGGAGAAATTAGGTAATTAGCCAAGCTGCTAGGTTGAGTGTTTGAAGCTGAGGGTGCAGGATCTGGTTCTCCTGCTGAGACAATAAGGTAGGAGTCTGAGGCAGGTGCCATGGGGCCAACAGTGACACACTGCACAAGAGGGTGTACCAGTGTTGGTGTGGCCAGTCTGGTGCAATCAAAATCGTCCTTGGTTTGTCTTGTTTGATCTTTAGTAGTACTTTGGAGAACAGAGGCAGAGGAGGAAAAGCAAAAACTGACAGGTTTTTCCAGCTGAAGGACAGAGCATCCACTTTCCAAGCTTGTTTGTTGTGCAAAATTTGTCCAATTGATAGTTCTGGGGGGAGGCAAACAGGTCTATATATGGGCTCCTCCATTTGCTTGTCAACATGTTGAAAGTCCTTGGTTCCAGTTTTCACTCGTGTGTGTCCATGAGGTTTCTGCTTAGTTTGTCTGCCAGTGTATTTAGTTTTCCTGTCAGGAATTGAGCTTGTAGATGCACTTGGTAGCTCAGGGCTGTGTTCCACAATGCCATGGCTAGTCTGAAGAGGGGGTAAGAATGTGTACCTCCCTGCTTGTTTTTGGTCTGCAGAGGTGAATGTGTACCTCCCTGCTTGGTTATGTACCACATAACAGTGGTGTTGTCCGTCTTTACCATTAATTGTCCTGGAAGAATGTGGTCCTTGAAGGCTGTCAGAGCATTCTGTACAGCTAACATTTCTTTTTGATTGATATGCAGGTTCATTTGACTTGGGTTCCATTTGCCCTGAATGCACTTCCCTGCCAGGTGAGCCCCCCATGCATAGTCTGATGCATATGTTGTTAGGGTTTGGGCGGTAGGGGGTAGTGTGAATGGTAGTCCCTTGTTTTGGTGGCAGGGCTCTGCCCACCAAAGAAACTCTAGGAGTAGGCAAGGTATGATAGGAATCATTGCTTTTAGATCCTGAGAATGTTGACACCATAGGCTTTTTAGATACCATTGTAGTTTCCTCATATGCAGTCTTGCATATGGAATTAGAAGAATGCAGGAGGCCATGAACCCCAAGGCCTGTAGTATTTGCTTTGCAGATAGCAGGGTTTTTGTGGCCACTTGTTTGAAGTAGGTTGTCAAATTAATTTGTTTCTCTGGCGTAAGGAAAGCCATCTGGGAAGTTGTATTCAAGCTTGCTCCCAGGAATATAATTTGTTGACAGGGTACCAGGTGTGATTTCTTTTCATTTATGGTGTACCCCAGACAAGTTAGCACCCTATGTACAAAGGTCAGATGATTCAAAAGTATGTCCTGGCTTTCTGCCTGAATTAAACAATCATCCAGGTATGGGCATATTAGAATATTTCTTTGCCTGCAAAATGCAATGAGTGGAGCTAGGCACTTTGTGAATACCCTGGGCACAGTAGATAAGCCAAAGGGCAGTGCAGAGAACTGATAGTGCATGTAGCCTGCTTTGAAGCATAGGTATCTTCTACAAGATTCCCTGATTGGGATGTGCAGGTATGCTTCCTTTAAATCTGGTGTTGCCAACCAGGTGTCTTTGCCTAGCATAGGGAGCAACTGGTGAAGAGTCAGCATCTTGAATTATGGAATCACTAAAAAGGTGTTTAGAGTAGACAGGTCCAGAATAGGACACCATGAACTGTCTTTTCTGGGTACCAGGAAAAGTCTTGAGTAGAAACCTTGTCCCTTTTCTTCTTCTGGTACCAATTGAATAGCACCCATGCTTAAGAGAGAAAGTACTTGCTTTTGGGCCTCTGCCCACTGATTTGGGGGTAGATCTGGCCATCCGCTTGGTGTTGGTAATGTGTGGAAGTGAAATCTGTATCCCTGGAACACTATATTTAAAACCCATTTGTCCTGGGTAATGAGTTCCCAGTTCTTTGCATGAAGAACAATCTTTCCCCCCAAAGGGGCAGTTAGTTGAGAAGTGCTTGGAAGTTTTAAAAAGAAGGCATTGAGACAATTTACCATAGGGGGGAGTTTTATTACTCCCACATTTGGAAGTGGAGGCTCCCCACTGCTTAGTCCTGTGCGTACCCTGGGACTGAAGCCTGGGAGCTCTGCTGGATCTGGGTTTGGACTGAGAATGTCTGGAAGAGGCAGGAAAGGACCAATTCTTGGAAGGCCAATGCCTACTAAACCTTGGAGGTTGTACTTGTAAAAAAACAGTTTGCATAGATTTTGCTTTTTCCTTCATCTTTTTAAGAACTTCTTCTGCCTTGTTGACAAACAGGCGGTCCTGGTTTAAGGGAGCATCCAGTAATTTCACTTTAACATGATCTGGCAAGGATTGCTCCTTAGACCAAGCATGCCTTCTAAGTACAGACCCAGTTACAGCAGCCCTGCAAGATGCCTCTAGTGAATCAAAACCACATTGCAAAGTATGTTTTCCAACTTGCTCAACTGAGTGCAGTAAATCCTGTAAATCCTTATTTTCAGCACAATCAGGAATCAACATCATTTTCTGTTTAAGCAATCCAATAATATGCTGCTGATACTTTAACATATGAAACTGGCAGTTTAAGGCCCTAATGGCCAAAGCTGCAGAAGTGTATACCTTCTTACCCCATCTATCTAGCGCCCTGGAGTCTCTATCAGACTGGGTAGGATTTTTGGCAGTAGTAGCTTTAATACCCTTGGGTCCCTGTGAAATGGCCTCAGGATCCACAGTAGGATTTTTAAAAAGGAACTTGTGAGAGTCAGGGACCCTGTAATAACAATCAGGTTTTCTGGGAGCAGGAGGTAAAGAGTCAGGGGCCAAGCTAGATTCTGAAAAGGCATCATCAACAATGTCTAGTACAGGAGGTATGGCTAAAGGCCTGTGCTGGGGCAGTAGTAAGAAATCCCTAAGCCTCTTTTTAGAATCAGAGAAATCCTGACATTCCCAACGAAAATGCTCCCTGAGAGTATGCAAGGTTTCACCAAAAGAGAAATCCTCTGGGGGAGAAGCAGAGGGAAAGTACAGTTTTGTACCTACCATAAATGTAGATGTTCAAGTGTCTTCACTGCTGCAGTCATTACACTTGGGTTATCCTGCCGTCAGGCGGTCCCGCAGTCGGCCAGAATTCCAAAGTCTTGGTCCGGTGTTGGTTGCTGTCGCTTCTTCCCTGACGTCAGTGTGCCAGGGGTATATTAGATGCAGCCAACGCCATTTTCTTCAGTTTTTCTTGCCCCAGATGTCAGGTGCCCCCAAATAGGTAGGTAATACATAATGGTAATAAAACATGCGAAAAAGGTAAACAACAAAACCTTTAGTTACCAGCAAATACACCACATAGGTAGTATAGGGTTGAAAGGTATAGATAAGTCCCAGCTAAGAAAGAGGGGATGGCAGGTGGGTAACCAGGACTGCAGCAGTGAAGACACTAACATCTACATTTATGGTAGGTACAAAACTGTACTATGTTCATCGTGTTTCACTGCTGCAGTCATTACACTTGGGTTGAATCCCAAAGCTGAGTTAGGGTGGCTGGTTCTATAGAGGATTTGGGGTGGCTATGTGGCCCTGCAGCACTGCAGTGGCAAAGCCAGCTCTGGATCTAGAATAAAGAGGCAAGTGATAATGCTTGGTAAACGTGTGCACTGAACTCCAAGTTGCAGCCTCCAAGATATCTTTGGTAGGTACTCCTCTAAGGTAGGCAGTTGAAGTGGCTGTTGCCCTGGTGGAATGTGGTCTAATATTAGTAGGTACAGGTTTCCCATGCTGTGTGTAGCAGAACCGAATACAGTGTCCTATCCACTTAGAAATGGTCTGCTTTGAAATAGCCTTTCCCTGTGATCCCGCAGCATATGCTACAAACAATTGCTCAGTTTTCCTGAAAGCTTTTGTTTTGTCCAAGTAGAAACGTAATTGTCTGTGTATGTCCAAGGAATGCAGAAGTCTCTCCTCTTTTTCTGGGGATTTGGATAAAAAGTTGGCAAATTAATAGTTTGGTTAAGAGCCACACTGGATACCACCTTAGGCATAAATGAAGGGTTTGTTCTTAAAGAAACCCTGTCTTGGTGAAAAATGATAAAAGGCTCCACTGCCATTAGTGCCTGTAACTGAGACTCTTCTTGCTGAGGTTATTGCCAGAAGCAGTGCAGTTTTCCATGATATATATTTTAATTCTGCTGAATTGTCTGGCTCAAAAGGAGGTAAAGTTAGTTTTTCCAAGACAAAATTGAGGTCCCAAGTTGGTGTTGGTGCTCTCCAGGGCAGTCTTATGTTTTTAGCCCCTCTGAGGTATTGTTTTAGCAATGGATGAGAGAAAATAGGAGGATCTGTCTTGTAATGAGCCGAGATGGCAGAGGCGTGGATCTTAATGGATGAAAAGGATAGTCCTTTGTCCAGCATCTCAGTCAAGTATTGTAGTATCTGAGGAATATTTGGGACAAGAGGATCAAAGCTTTGAGCCTGGTTCCAGACACAGAATCTCTTCCACTTCTCTGAATAAGATTTCCTGGTGCTAGGCCTCCTGGCCTCCAAAATGACATCCATAACAGCTTTAGAGAGTGGTGTTGTCTGTTTGACTAATGAATCTGCCATGCAGCCAGGTTTAAAGTTTTGAGCTGACTGTGCAGGATTTGATTGTCTTGTTGAATCAGAAGGTGCGGAGTTTGAGGTAAAATCCATGGTGGGCCTTGAGCGAATGGGTACCAGTGCTGGCGTGGCCAGTCTGGAGCAATCAGGATCATCTGTGGTTTCTCTTGTCTGGCTTTTAGGAATACTTTTGAAAGGAGAAGCAGTGGTGGGGAGGCATAAACTTTTAGTCTTTTCCAGCTGAACAAGAGAGCACCCACTTTCCATGCTTGTGTGTGATAAGTCCTTGTGCAGTATTTTTGTAGTTGGCAATTCTTTGGGGTGGCAAAAAGATCTATGTCTGGGCACCCCCATTTCTGCGTTATCATGCTGAATACTTGTGGATTTAATTTCCACTCGTGAGGATCCATGATGTTTCTGCTTAAATCATCTACCAGCGTATTTTTCTCTCCTGGCAGGAATTGTGCCTGCAGATGAACTTGATAGGTTAGAGCTGTGTTCCACAAGGTCTTGGCTTGTCTGCATAGGGGATAAGAATGAGTGCCCCCTTGCTTGTTTATGTACCACATAACTGTGGTGTTGTCTGTCTTTAATAATAGTTGTCCTGGATGCAGAAGGTCCTTGAAAGCTGTTAGGGCATTTTGTACAGCCAACATCTCTTTTTGATTGATGTGAAGATGCATTTGGTCTGCGGTCCACTTGCCCTGAATACATTTTCCTGCCATGTGTGCTCCCCAGGTGTAATCCAAAGCATCTGTTGTTAGTGTCTGCCTGATTGTGGGTAGAGTGAAAGGATGTCCCTTGTTGAGGTGACATGCCTGTGCCCACCATTGAAACTCCTGTTGTAGGCAGGGAATTAGAGGTATTACTGCTTCCAAAATGTGACAGTGTTGAGTCCAAACACTTTTTAGGTACCATTGTAATTTCCTCATATGCAGTCTGGCATATGGAATTAGAAGTATGCAAGATGCCATGAATCCCAAGGCCTGCATAATTTTTCTTGCAGGGAGTTGGGTTTTTGTTGCCATCAATTGAAAGTACTGAGTCAGTTGTCCTTGCTTGTCTGGCGTGAGATAAGCCATCTTGGCCGTTGTATTTAAGCTGGCACCCAGGAATATTATCTCTTGTGAGGGCACCAGTTTTGATTTCTTTTTGTTTACTGTGTACCCTAGGCAAATTAGCAACCTTTTTACAAACGCCAGATGCTTTAGAAGAATGTCCTTGCTCTCTGCTTGAATAAGGCCATCGTCCAGGTATGGATATATTTGAATTCCTTGTTGTCTACAAAATGCAATTACTGGTGCCAGGCACTTTGTGAAGACCCTGGGCACAGTAGATAAGCCAAAGGTCAGTGCAGAGAATTGGTAATGCATTGAACCAGCTATGAATCTGAGATATCTTCTGCAATTTTGTCTGATAGGGACATGCAGGTATGCCTCTTTGAGGTCCAAAGTAACAAGCCAAGCCTTCTTGCCCAGCATGGGAAGAAGCTGCTGTAGTGTCAACATTTTGAATTTCGGAACATCCAGGTAAGTATTTAGAGTAGACAGGTCTAATATGGGTCTCTAGGCTTTGTCCTTTCTGGGATCCAAGAAAAGTCTTAAAAATCCTTGTCCCTGTTCCTGTTGTGGCACTTTTTGGATAACTCTCATGTCCATGAGGGCTGTAATTTGTTTCTGTGCCTCTGCCCATTGATTTTGTGGCAGGTTTGGCATTCCTTTTAGCCTTCCACCAAAAACGAAAAACCCAGGTAAAAACGAAAAAAATGGCTCAGGAACGATGACAGCGGTTCATTTGGATTATACCTACCAGAGCATTGGTTTTAAAGACATTGTTTTTATTAAACATTTGTACGTGGACGCTGTCATCGTTCCTGAGCCGTTTTTTTCATTTTTTTTTTTCGTTTTTATTCCTTTTAGCCTTGGTAGAGTGTGAAAGTGGAACCTGTAACCTTGAGACACAATGTTCAGAACCCATTTGTCTTGGGTGATTATATGCCAATTTTAAGAAAAAAGTGCTAATTTTCCCCCTAAGGGAGCTGACAAAAGGTAAGAGTTTGGCATTTGAAGGGGGAAGTCATTGGGACTGTTTCCTGTAAGGTTGTGACTTGTCTTCACCTCCTTTTGGGGTTGTAGCACCCCACTGTCGTGGTCTGTAAGAGCCTTGGGGCTGAGATCTGCCTCTTGGGCATCTGTATCTGCCTCTTTGTGGTCTGTCTGACACTGGAAAGGACCAATTTTTTGAAGGCCATTTTCTACTAAATCGAGGCGGCTGTACCTGTAAGAAAACCTTCACCGTTTGCATAGATTTTGCCTTATCCTCCATTTTCTTTAATACCTCTTCTGCCTTAACACCAAATAGAAAATCCTGTTGTAAAGGAGCATCCAATAATTTAGCCTTAACATGATCAGGTAAAGCTTGTTCTTTTAACCAAGCATGCCTTCAAATCACAGATCCTGTAACTGCTGCTCCCCAAGAAGCTTCTAATGAATGAAAACCACATTGCAAAGTATGTTTTCCCACTTGTTCAGCTGCATGCAATAATTCCTGCATTTCCTTATAGTCAGGATGTTCTGAAACTGTAATCATTTTCTGTTTTAGTAGAGACATTAAATATTGTTGGTATTTAAGCATGTGGAACTGGCAATTTAAAGCTCTCACTGCTAAAGTTGCAGAAGTGTAAACTTTCTTCCCCCATCTGTCTAATGCTCTAGAATCCCTGTCAGAGGGAACTGGATTCTTAGCCGTGGAAGCCTTTACCCCTTTGGGACCCTGGGAAATAGTTTCTGGATCAGCAGCAGGGTTTTTATAAAGAAATTTGTGAGAGTCAGGGACTCTGTAGGACCTGTCTGGCTTGACTGGTGCAGGGGGCAAAGAATCAGGATTTAAGCTGGATTCAGAGAACACATCATCCACAATATCTAACACTGGCGGAATAGCCAGGGGTCTGTGCTGAGGTAATAAGAGAAAGTCTCTGAGCCTTTTCTTGGATTGTGAGTAATCCTGGCTCTCCCAATGGAAATGCTCCCTCATGGTATGTAAAGTTTCCCCAAAAGAATAATCCTCAGGAGGAGAGGCTGAAGGAATAGATTCTTCAGCATCTGAGTCCTCATAGGGGGGTAAAGAGTATCCATGGTCCGAAGAGGAATCAGATGAAATGGAAACCTGGTCAGAGGAATCATAGTCTGTGTCCTGCCTAGGCCTTTTATCAGGAGGGGGATGGGAACCCCTGATCAGAGGAATTAAGTCTTCAGCCATTTTTAACCTTTGTTTTTTAGGCATGGAGGCCTGTCCAGGTGAATGCTGTACTTGCTTCTTTGTCTTTAATGGTGCTTTAGACTTGGCAGTAGTTTTTATGGTTAGTTGTGAAGGTCTGAAAACACCCTCAGACGCCGATGCCTGCTCAGCGGCTCCGGACCCATCTGAAGGGTTAGTTTCCATAGGCCCAACACCTTGAGTATCCTGAGGCCTAGACATCTCCACGTGGGAGTCGGAGGCGGCCTGTGGCTCTGAGGTAGCGGGTGTCAGGGGCTGCGAAAGCACCTCACTGAGAACCGGCGAACCGGCGACTGGCCTAGAAGAGGCTTCATCGTCAGTTTTGGGCCTCAGATGCCTGCCCTTACCCTTGTCTTTGCATTTTTTGTGTATCCCTGTCGTCGGTTGTTCCGACGGCATGGTATAATTAAACCTTCGGCCAAAGTAATGGCAAGCAAAATCAAACCGATGTTTAATAGTGCATTTGTTAAATCTAGCACAAAACCGACAACTAGTGACGTCGTGGTCTGGGCCTAGGCATGGAATACAGTAAGAATGAAAATCCTTATGAGATATTTGCTTCCCACAAGAAATACAATTATTAACTTTTACTGACATTGGTCTGAGGCAAGAAAAAGTTTCTCTAATGCTTTATAGAAGACTACAGTTCTGAAATTCAAATTGAAAATCTCAGGAGTCGGCCGACCGGCACTTGCGCACTGCTTTTGCTTCGGGCACCACGTGGCAAGAAAGACTGAAGAAAATGGCATTGGCTGCATCTAATATACCCCAGGTGCACTGACATCAGGGAAGAAGCGACAGCAACTGACGCCGGACCAAGACTTTGGAACTCTGGCCGACTGCGGGACCGCCTGAAGGCAGGATAACCCAAGTGTAATGACTGCAGCAGTGAAACACGATGAACATCAGAGTCCTCAGCATCAGAATCCTCATAGGTAGATAAGGGTAAATCCTGGTCATCAGAGGAAACAGAAATTTCAGAATCCTGGTCAGAAGAATCATAAGCAAACTCAGTCCTAGGTCTCTTAGAGGGGGAAGGCTGGCTTCCCCTGATTAAAGGGGGAAGGCTGGCTTCCCCTGATTAAAGTAAAAAGGTCTTCAGACATTCTTATCATTTGTTTTTTAGCCATTGAGGCCTGACCATGCAGTCTTGGCGTCAGTTTTCTAGGCATGGTTTGAGTTTTAGGCCTTGAAGAAGAAGATGGCATTGGTTTAATACGCAAGTCAGTAGGCCTGAATACAACCTCATAAGCAGGTGCCTGCACAGCGGCTCCGGACCCATCCAAGGTAGAGACATCCACAGGTTCCACAATTTAAGCAACTCACGGCATACCGGACTCCGAATGGGTCTCAGTAGAGGCCTGTGAATCTGAGGTAGTGGGTATCAGGGTCTGCGAAAGCGCCTCACTGTGTACTGGTGAACTGGCGACTGGCTTTGGAGAAGCGTCGTTGGCAGCTTTGGACCTAGGCAGCCTATCTTTGTCTTTATCTTTGCGTTTTTCCAGAATGTCGGTAGTCAGATGGCTTACCGAAGACATATCAGGATAATTGAACTGAGCACCAAAATATTTAGAAGCGAAAATATACCGACGATGTATAGTTCGTGGTTTAAATAAAGCACAAAACCGAAAGTGAGGTACGTCTTGGTTAGGGCCTAGGCAAGGAATACAGTACGAATGAAAATCTTTATGAGGTATTTGCTTTCCACAAGTAATGCAGTTATTTACTTTTACTGACATCGGTTTAGAGTAAGGAAAAGTTTCCCCATCGTGGTACTTAGCTTTTAGTTGAAGACTTCGGTTCAGAAACTCGAAAATGAAAATTTCAGGAGTCGGCCGACTGGCACTTGCAAATTGCTTCTGCTTCAGGCACTGCACGGCAAGAAAGACTAATGAAATGGCGTCGGCTGCATGTTTTATACCCTGATGACCTGACGTCACAGAACAAGGGAGAGCAACCGAAGCAGGACCCAAGACTTTGTTAATCAGGCCGACTGAGGGCTACTGCAAGCAGATAGCCAAAATGTGATGACTGCAACATTGAAACACGAATAACATCAATTCTTTGTCTTTTAGAGGGGGAAGGCTGGCTTCCCCTAATTAAGGTAATAAGGTCTTCAGCCATTCTAAGCATTCGTTTCTGAGGTAAGGGAGCTTGAGAATGCACTTTGGTCGTCGGTTTAATAGGTGTAGTGCGAACTCTTGGCCTGAGAAATTTGGTAGTTTTAGTCTGAAACAAAGTAGTTGGTTTAATATGAACATCAGAAGGTCTGAATACCCCCTCAGAAACCGGTGCCTGCACAGAGGCTCCGAACCCATCCAAAGTAGAGGCATCCACAGGTTCCATCATTGAAGAAGCATCTCTCGGCCTACTGGACTCCGAATGGGTCTCAGTAGAGGCCTGCAAATCTGTTCTTATTGGATATTGTAAAGTAGTTATTTTTGTATATATAAGTGAGCTCTAACATTTACACATTTTTTGTCACTCCTTAAAGGGACAAGCTGAGGCATTAGATACTGGGAATTGTAATAAAATTAATGTATCATGGTTTTAAGCCATTCTGTTATTGTGGTGTTATAAGCAGTATACAGTTTTATAGTTTTACCCACATTCCATTGCAGTCAGGCGACTCTGTAATGTACATGCAGAATGCTATCTTGTAATGTGTTCTCATCTGGTTTTCCTTCATTGCCAACTACAGAATTTAATTTGAGAATATCACTTTAGTATTAGTGCATGTTTTTACTTGTCCTAGAACTTGTAAGGTCTTCTTGCATTGTAAATCGTATTTTTATTTAGCACTGTATGTTATGCTGTTTCAGATTTACTGTACGCATTGTATGCTAGAATACCTTCTAATTTATTGTTTGCCTTGTAAATTTGTATTGTATTATCACTAAATGTTATGTCTGGGCCTCTTTTACAAATAAATAAAATCGACTTGAAACAATAGCACCTCTGGAATAAGGTACTACTCTGCAGTGGTTGCCTTAGTGGCACTAGGCTTTCTTCCTTCTCTTCCATAATAAGCTGCACTGCAAGGCAGCAGCCATCTTAGCTTCGGCTGACTTTATAAATAATGTGTGCCATTTACCCCAAAAAATCTGTGCATGCATTCTTCCTCTCTAGATAGCCAGGTTAATAGTTGGATGCATTTGTGAAAATATAAGGCATGTGTGTTTGTTAAATTAAGACAGAGAAGACTATAACCAAAATACTTAACAGAAGGTTAACATTCTTGCTTTAGAAGAGGGAGCTACAAATATGAGTTAGATTGCACCGTGCTGGGGGTTAAAACGAATGTTGACACTATCATATTTTTTTGGGGGGGGGGTGGAGAAGCTAGGACTTTTTTTAATCCTATTGGCTAAATGTATTGTATAACCACCATAAATCCTACAGCAACCCAATGGCTTATCATTAAAAGTAATAGTAAAAAAAATCATGTACTTTCTGCTTACTCAAATAAAGTACTCCTGGTAGCATCTTATTAAATAATTTACATAATTCATGTGCAAGGCATTCAGATATAGTGGTGACACACCAGAGCTTCATGTAAATCTGCAATAACCCACACATACACTCCTACCTAATGGCTACTGCTCACTTTTAACAGTACAACTGATGTAAAGTGCACTTGCCTATATCTCTGAAACTAGTGGATTATACCAGTAATTAATGTAATGAAGAACTTACTTCCTGTTGTTCATGCCATTCTCCCGGAATCCCTTGGCAAATGGATTTGTGTCGATCTTTAGCTGGGTTATCTACAAATATAAAGCAAACAAACAAACACATAGAAATATTTCATTTTACTCAATTGTACAAAATGAACAGTTATTTACATCAGCATTTACCAACAGACTCCCTAAATATATGTGTACATATTGGGAGAGGGGATGTTAACATGGCAATCAACCACCGACTGCACCTTTATTCCTCATGTCTGTGTCAATCTGCATACTTTCATCAGACATGCAGATCCTGGCGTTATAAGCATGCATGAACACAATACATGCTAGGATGATGAGTGTTAGTTATTTGCAAACACAAACACACACCTATATCAGCACACAAAAACATACAGATTTACGTGCACTCATGCATGTGGTTATGCACACACACACATGCCATTGTAACCCAAATTAGTTTAGTTTAGCAACATACACAAAGCACAAACCAATACAACTCAGTTTGTTTAGCAATTACATTAAACACTAAAAGCATTTGTCAGCCCAGAAGAGCCATCCCACCTTTATACCAAACTCAGGCAGTGACATCAGTACCCTTATAAATATTGTTAACAACATCAGCTTCCTCTGTTTTTCCATAGAGTCCTGTCGGGAACAGTATGTTCTACATCACTGGCATTTGATTTTATGACTCACCAGTGAACCTGGGAATATGGACTTGGCTACCATACTCTGCCTGGAGCCTGGCTTCTATCTTCTAGGCACCTATGGATTTTGCCAGGAATAGGGCAAGGCAAAAATGTGCAATGCACAAGAGTCTTCTCTCCAGTCCATTCAGAGTAATGAGCATCAGCTTGTTGATGGGACATCTACTCTTTCAGATATGAGGTATGGAAGCAGTTATCCTTTAGTCGTTTGACAGGTAATGCAGGGGACTAAAGCTCTGAGCTGTTAATGAGATGTTTCTTGTGCCCATGGCACAATGTTTGATCATTCTGTGTAACTCTGGACAAATCACTCAACCAGTAAGTGCTTGTGGGCTGCCCCTGAAAAGGGATATTTTGTCCAGTGGGCTTACCTGGTCAAAAAAAAATTACCTATATTAGTTTTGTTGGGCTGTAAGAAAAGGAGTCACAGAACAATGTATATGTCATGCTGGATAAGAAATCAGGATATACTCGAGTACCTTAAAGCTGGGCCTGTTATTTCAGACTTGCCGTACCTAGCATGTGCACTAACTGCTTGCACCTTTAGCGACTTGAGTTTGGTAAGTGCTTCAGGCATCCCAAGTGCCAGGTGGGAGTGGTAACACAGACTGACTGCAGGGCAGATGTTTCATTTTGAGGGATCATGTACTGCAGTACTTCCCTGCTAACAGTGAGTATGTTCCCTGCTAACAGTGGGTATGTGAATATTTGATATTAGAACAGCACTGCATGCTGATACAGATAATGGTCCTTTGAGACACACATGTGGAAGTGCACAAACACCCTCCATCACACAACACTGTAAGCATATATATCAGCTAACTGATGGAAACAGGAGGAAAAAGGTCATTCTCACAGCTTTCTCTCTGGCCATATGTCATGATCCATTATGTTGTGCTGTCCTCACAGCTCTTTGTCTGCCCATATACGATGATCTATTATGTTATGCTATCACGTCAGGGTATTATTCTAGGGACTTAGAAGAAAGACCAGACTGCTATCAAGACAGGATGTAAGGCATATGGTGATGGAATAGTGTAGGAATTCCAGACAAAGAAATAATCAGGTGGGTTTGTGGGCAATAGTCAAAATAATGGACAGATTTTAAATATTGCTGTTAGAAAAATGTTGCTTGATAGTTTTTGCATTAGCATGCAACTGATGAAGGATATGAAATTTGAAACTCAAATGTCTATCATGACCTCTCTCCTGAATGATTGGCCAGAAATATACAAATTTTATGAGAAGCATGGACATTCTGTAAAATTATGGACAGTTGAGAGGCATGACATGAGGTTAGATGTCAGGAGGGACTGTGAACATCTGCCCATCTGCACAGTATGGCTCCAATATCATTTTATTAATTAATTTTCCTTACAGTTTCTGGCCTTACCACATTGGCAGACCTACTTCCCTCTATTGATATCACCACCCAAACCACTGGCGTAGTCCTCGAAGGGGAAATGGAAACACCATTTTGTATGCTACAGAAAAATACTCACCCTGTCATTCTGGTAAGCAGTGACTGTGATAAAGGTGGTTTCTGGGAAGGTGAAGGAGGCCCATCCAGACCAGCGTTGGCTGTAGGCATCGTTCGTCTGGACAACATAGAACCGTGGCTGATACTTATGCATGGAGTGCAGAATGAACTGTGGAAGAGAACAATGTCAAAGAATGCATTAAATCCAACTGAGCATTACTAGAAAAACTAATATGATCACTACATGGCAGTAAGTGTTACACTGGTTCCTGCCTTTCCCCTCTGAAATACTCTGCAACACACCTCATTAGTGCAATGCAAATCCAAACCTGCACATGTGTCAGTTTTAACCATTCATTAATCCATGGTTTACAGTAGCTGAAACCACCAAGAATCTGTTAAGAAGCTTTTTTTCAGTCACATGTTACACAATACACTGAGACTTACATGACCAATAGTGAACCCCCTTTCCTCAAATTCATCAACCTGTGCCTTCATCTTCATTTCCTACACTAATGTAAATATTACACTCGATACATTGCAGAATTTCTACTGTGATATCTTAGGATTCTTAAGTCAAATTTTTTTTTAGTTTCAATTTTCAGGGTGGCCTGCCTTACATCATAACTACAGCATTGTGTCATTGATTACAAATTATCATGTTGTTATAAAATTGTCTCTGTTGCAGTCCAGACTTTTATCAAACACTGCCAACGACAGACATAAACTTACCCAACCTGGGACTTTAAACTAGACAGATTGTACATAAGCTTGCCTCTATAAAGTACTGTGACTTAAAGAGAGGGATCATCTCAATGGGAGATTACAAACTGTTGTGTAGGCCAGAATCTCTTGCCTTCAGCCTGCTTTCCCAGAATACTTTTTAATTCAGGTGCCCAGTAAGCAGTTTATGCCTTTGCATGCCATATGCAGGTGCTGCCATCATTGTAGCCTATGTAGCCTAGACCCAGGTTTACAATATTAAGATATTCATAACAGGCCTGCACATTAACAACACAGAGAAATGCATGTCTCAGCTGGGGACAGACTGTTCAAGATTCTGTTCCATTTGGCTATGAATGTGACACTGAAGCAGCTGCAGCCTGCAAATTCCTTTGTATGGTCTACTTTCACCAATGCACAGCCCACTGAGTAAACTGATTTTACAGTCGCTTGTCTTAGCCCTGCAGATGTCCTTTCCGTGTCATACTGCACATATCTCAACATGCACCACCATACCTAAGAGATAACAGCTCTGGCGATCAGGCTGGTTTGTTAATTTTTTAATACTGACTGACTGAACCCACCATGTCTTACTACTTGCATCAGTATAAGGTCTATTTATAGGCTACCGTATTCCTATTCTAAATACATAAGTAGGATGTCGTTATCTTGTAGAAATATAACCTGTCATCTTGGTTTTGCAGGTGGAATGCTTTACATTAACATATGTGATAATGTAGAAATGGAACTACAATATAATTTACAAGCTGCTCTTCTTTTGTTTACCTAGAATGATTTGCTTCTGTATGTCAATCATTGGCCTGTATTTTACCATGACATCATTTTATGAGTGTGGTCATGAGAACAACTGAGTAGTTAGTCAAATAAAACATCGACAAACACACTATAATATTTTCTGCCAAAAACATTTACAATTTTAATGTTATAAGGATAAATGGAAATGAAATTAAGTGTAAATCGAAGAAGTATGGGAATTGCATCACTATACATTAACCAGACAGTGCTCCTGGGCTGAGTTTGACAATAGTCTATATGGATTAGAGCTTTGCTCCAGTTCTTCTTTCAGCTTTTCCCAGTTAGGGGTCACCACAGTGGATCAACTGTCCACTCATGATTGGCAGTGGAGTTTTATGGTGTTGAGTTGCCAGCTGAACACCCAACCTTCCACAGAAGGCACACACATGCACACACTCACATCTAGGGCCAATTTAGAGTGTCCAATCCACCTACAGCATGTCTTTGGGAGGAAACCCACGCGACCACAGGGAGGACATGCAGACTCCACACAGAAGGCACCCCAGCTGAGAATCAAACCTCTTGCTGTGAGGTGGTAATGCTAACCACTGCACCACCGTGGCCACTCAGTGCTCTACTCCAGTTAACAAATACAAATACATAAAAAAGGTATAAAAGTGAAGCCATGGTGGTAGGGTAAAAAGGGACACAACTGAAACACGTGGAAATACAGGCTTTGCTAGTACTGCTAGAAAAGAGATTGGGGAATGACTTTGGACAGATACTGACCATCATTTGCCAATGACAATGACTGAAAAAACAGCAAATTGATTGGCAGCCGGAGGGGGGGGGGGGGTGGATGAAGAAGAAAGCAGTTTTCAGGAGAGCTCTATCTGAGGCAGATGGAGAGCACTGCATCAAAGCTAGGGAAGGAAAATATCTTACTATATTCAATAAGCATGATGGCTTCTTCATCTGTTAAAGACCCAGAAAAAAAAAATCTTGGCAATTCTCCTGTGCAGGCAGATGGAATTGTGAAAATGAAAGTTAAGTCTCTGACAGAGATTGGCCACGCATCAATATTTCATTATCAAAGGACAGGCAGTGGGAAAAGAAACTAAAGCAGGTCTTACACTGCATGGCTGGTATAGGGGAACTAGTATAGAAGGAAGAGGGGAAACAGGGGAATAGAATAAGGGGTGGAAAACCTGTGGGCCAGCTTAAAAGAAGGGTTTAAGAAAAAAATAGGGGTGACAATAAAAA
Source organism: Protopterus annectens (assembly GCF_019279795.1). NCBI lineage: Eukaryota > Metazoa > Chordata > Ceratodontiformes > Protopteridae > Protopterus > Protopterus annectens. Next base: position 1,607,220,352 of record NC_056744.1, on the reverse strand, counting down.
AATAAATAAATAAAAAAGGAAGGGGGAGAATAAAGCCACTGTACCTTGACAGGTACGTACAACTAGCCCAAGTTCTAAGTTGCCTCAAAGTCTGGTCAATGGGCTAGTTCAGAGTCATACAGCAGACAAATGAAGGCTGAGGGAATCAAATCTTGTATGAAAGAAGTAGGTTCTTAACAGTGCATAGCCTTAACCCTCTGGGCCAACTGCCAGACATGTTGACAAGCTGCCTACAAATTGCACCTAATGTTGAACACTGTCAGCACAGTGACTTACTAACAGTTACATACTGTTGGTGAACACCCTGTGCTAGGTCAGTAGCCTCAAAATGTGTTGATATACTAATTTTTTCATCAGCCTACAGATGTAAATGAAAACTTGTTGCTAGAAATTTAGAGAAACTATCTGGAAGCATTACAATGTACTATGAGAGATAAACACTTGATTCTTACGTGTCCCTGCTGGTCAAGAGTTTGGTTGGTCAGCTTGACTTTGTGGAAGGAAATTGGCTTACTCATCCAATGTGATCCAGTGGCAGGTGAATCTAGGTGAATGTACAATCGCTCAGGTAGACGGGGCTCCCCCATGCCACTGGCTTCCCAGCGCCCATCTTGCCATTTGTAGCGGGAGTTGTCCACAGGTGCTATATCCATTATCATGATGTACTTTGTGTCAGGGTCCAGTCCTGTGACACTCACTATGCACTGTGGGAACATACGTCTGTGGAGAGAGAGGACATCAGCTTACTTACACTGTTCTTTATGTGAAAATGTTTAGTGCTTATGAGCTGTTACAGTTAGCTAGTTGCTATTTATCTGTCAAAGAATCAAATATCAGTTTAAAACAACTGTCTAAGGGTCTGACCAGCAAATAATACTTAAAGCAGTTTTCAGCTAACAACACAGGTGACAGCACAGCAGAGTGTAACATCGTTAGAAGTACATAAAACTACTTTATATCTCACATTTCATTGATCTAAACCCATTGACTTGCTAAACTGCGGGAACTATCACCCCCATCATCAACCGATGCACACCTGCCAAGACTCCAAGTATTGGTCATTTGGATAGGAGAGGCAAAGTACAGTTGTGTACACTTACCATAAATGTAGATGCTCGAGTTTATTCACTGTTGCAGTCATTACATTTGGGTAATCCTGCTGGCAGGTTGCCCTCAGTCGGCCTGAATTCCAAAGTCTTGGGTCCTGCGTCGGCTGCTGTCACCCCTTCCCTGACGTCAGGTCGTCAGGGGTATAAAAGAAGCAGCCGACACCATTTTCTTCAGTTTTTCTTGCCCCAGATGTCAGGTGCCCCCTGAAAGGGTAGCCAAAATTTATATATATAAAAATACATGCACCGATATAAACTTTACCTTCATCTACAAGCAAATACACCACATAGGTTGTATAAATCAGAGAAGGGAAGATAAGTTCCAGCAGAAAAAAGGGGGATGGCGGGTGGGTAACCTATTCTGCAACAGTGAATACACTCGAACATCTACATTTATGTTAAGTGTACACAGCTGTACTATCTTCGTGTTTCATTGTTGCAGTCATTACATGTGGGTAGAGTCCCAAAGCTAGGGTTGGGAGGTTGGAGTTAAACAGCATTAGGAGCGGCTATGAGGCCCTGCAGAAAGTACAGTTTTGTACCTACCATAAATGTAGATGTTCGAGTGCTAATACAGCTGCAGTAATCACAGATGGGTTTTCAGCCGTCAGGCGGTCCCTCGGTCGGCCGAATTCCAAAGTCTTGGTCCAGCGCTGGTTGTCGTCGCTTACTCTTCTGACGTCAGGAAGGCCAGAGTATATAAGACACAGCCGACGCCATATTCTTCAGTCTTTCTTGCCCCAGATGTCAGGTGCCCCCAAAAGGAAGGCAATACATAAATAAGGCTTATCCACATATGCAAGCCATGCAAAGTAATGCAAAGTCAGTGTAAGCAAGCAAATAAAACATAGCAGGATAACCCAGTCAGGAAGTATGAAGAGGTTGTTAGGCCCCATGCCCTTACCAAGTGGGGAAGGAGAGAGGGAAACCTGTACTGCAGCTGTATTAGCACTCGAACATCTACATTTATGGTAGGTACAAAACTGTACTATGTTCATCGTGCATACAGCTGCAGTAATCACAGATGGGTAGAGTCCCAAAGCTATGCATAGGGTGGTAGGTACTATGAGGAACTGGGTTGAGCCAGAATGCCCTGCAAAACAGCCGTGGCAAAGCCTGCTCTAGTTCTGGAATATAGGGGCAGGTGGTAGTGTTTTGTGAAGGTATGTACAGAACTCCAAGTGGCTGCTTCCAAAATATCCTTAGTAGGCACACCAATGAGGAAGGCTGTAGAGGTGGCTGTGGCCCTGGTGGAGTGAGATCTGATACCAGTAGGGACAGATTTTCCATGATAGGAGTAACAAAAACGCATGCAGTGGCCAATCCACTTGGAAATGGTCTGTTTGGTAACTGGTTTCCCTTGAGCCCCTACGGCATAGGACACAAAAAGTTGTTCTGATTTCCTGAAGGACATTGTTCTGTCCAAGTAGTAACATAGCTGCCTATGGATATCTAAAGAGTGAAGCAACCTTTCCCCTTTGTTTTGAGGGTTGGGATAAAAGGTAGGTAGGTGTATGGCTTGGTTTAAGGCTATCCTGGATACCACTTTTGGCATAAAAGATGGGTTAGTACGAAGGGAAACCCTATCCTGATGGAAGATGAGGAAGGGCTGCACCGCCATGAGGGCCTGTAGTTCAGAAACCCTACGAGCTGAAGTGATGGCCAGAAGGAAAGCTGTTTTCCAGGACAAATATTGCAGATCTGTTGAGGCAGCAGGTTCAAAAGGAGGCAATGTTAGTTTTTCTAGTATGTAATTAAGGTCCCAGGCTGGTATTGGTTGCTTCCTTGGAGGTCTTATATTCTTAGCCCCTCTGAGGAACTGTCGTAAGAGTGGGTGAGAGAATAAGGGAGGATCCGTGTTGAATTCTGCAGAAATGGCTGAGGCATGTATTTTAATGGAAGAAAATGAAAGTCCACTGTTCAGCAGTTCAGCTAGGTACTGTAAAACCTGAGGCAAGTTCAATTTTCTAGGGTCCTGTCCTTTTTTCTCATTCAACAGCAAAACCGCTTCCATTTTGCGGAGTAAGCTTTTCTAGTAGATGGTCTTCTCGCCTCCAAAATGACATCCTGCACCTCCTTGGAGAGTAGGGTCTGTTGTGGTGTTAAGGAATTTTCCATGCAGCGAGGTTGAGTGTTTTCAGCTGACTGTAAAGGGTCGTGTAGTTGTTCTGAGTCAGCAGAAGGGGTATTAGAGGCAGGGACCAGGGAGGAGTATGCGTTAGGCTCCTCAGGAGTGGATACCAGTGTTGCCTTGGTCAATCTGGAGCAATCAGTATCATCCTCGGTTTGTCTGTTCTTGCTTTCAAAAGCACCTTGGACAGAAGAGGCAGAGGTGGAAATGCATAAACTGTCCATGCTGTCCAACTGAAAGAAAGGGCGTCCACTTTCCAGGCCTTTGGATGGAAGTTCCTTGAACAAAACATTTTCAATTGATGGTTCCTGTGGGAGGCAAAAAGATCTATGTCTGGCCTCCCCCACGCTTCGATTATTTCCGTAAACACCTTTGGATGCAACTTCCATTCATGTGGATCTGTCATATTCCTGCTCAGTGTGTCTGCCAATGTGTTTTCCAGTCCTGGCAAGTACTGTGCTTGAAGTTCGATCTGTGTTTCCAGAGCCAAGTTCCAAAGAGTCATGGCTAGTCTGCACAAGGGGTATGAATGTGTTCCTCCTTGTTTGTTTATGTACCACATAACTGTGGTGTTGTCTGTTCTTATCAGTAATTGACCTGGAAGCAGGAAGACCTTGAAAGCTGTAATTGCATTTATTACTGCTAGCATTTCTTTTTGATTGATGTGAAGGTGCTTTTCCTTGTGGGACCATCTGCCCTGAATGCACCTGTCCTTCATGTGCGCCCCCCAGGCATAGTCTGAGGCGTCTGTGGTTATGACTTGTTTTGCTTGAGGCTTGCAGAATGGAAGGCCTGTGTTTACTTGACATGCTTGGGCCCACCATAGAAATTCCTTTTGTAAACATGGAATTATTGGTATAATTGCTTCCAAACTGTGACTGTGTTGAGACCATAGATTTTTACGTACCACTGAAGTTTCCTCATATGCAACTTTGCACATGGGATTAATAAAATGCAAGATGCCATGAATCCCAGAGCCTGCAGGATTTTCCTTGCAGTAAGCCTGGTACTTTTGCTAGTGTTTTGAAGTACTGAGATAATTGCCCCTGTTTTTCTGGCGTAAGATATGCCATCTGGGTGTTTGTGTCCAAGCTGGCACCCAGGAAGGTTATTTTCTGAGATGGTGTTAGCCTTGATTTCTCCTTGTTGATGGTGTATCCCAGAGAAAGCAGTAACCGTGTCACATATGCCAGATGTTCCAGTAGTATGTGTTTGCTGTCCGCTTGGATCAGGCAGTCGTCCAGATAAGGGTAAATTTGTATCCCTTGAAGTCTGCAAAAGGCAATCACTGATGCAAAGGCACTTTGTGAATACTCTGGGCGCAGTAGATAAGCCAAAGGGCAATGCAGAGAATTGATAGTGGATTGAACCTGCAGGAAATCTGAGGTATCTTCTGCAGCTTTGTCTGATTGGGACATGCAGGTATGCCACCTTGAGGTCCAATGTTACCAGCCAAAACTCCTTGCCCAGCATGGGAAGAAGTTGCTGTAATGTGAGCATCTTGAATTTTGGTACGAGCAGAAATGTGTTTAGGATGGATAAGTCCAGAATGGGTCTCCAGTCGGTTCCTTTTCTTGGTACCAGAAAGAGTCTTGAATAAAAAAGTACAGTTTTGTACCTACCATAAATGTAGATGTCCGAACTGGATAGCATCTGCAGTCATAACAAGTGGGTTGTCCTGTCGTCAGGCAGCCCTGCAGTCGGCCGGATTCCAAAGTCCGGGTCCGGCTTCGGCTGATGTCGCACTCCACCCGACGTCATCTCTGCTGGTCTTCGGGTATAAAAGCATCAGCCGACGCCATTTTCCTCAGTGTTTCTTGCCCCAGATGCCAGTAGCCCTCTTGCAGGGTAAAATTTGGATAGATGCCAATGTTTCCAAATAGATAGAGGTAAACACAACAATAAGCATATATGTACATATATACAAACAAATACACCATAAAAGACTCCCCCCCAACAGCTAGCTATGAGGAGGGTAAACACCCTAGGAGTACCACAGAGGGGAAGGAGGGAGGGTAATCCTGACTGCAGATGCTATCCAGTTCGGACATCTACATTTATGGTAGGTACAAAACTGTACTATGTCCTTCATGGATGCATCTGCAGTCATAACAAGTGGGTAGAATACCATAGCCAACTAGGGAGGAGGATAAAGGTAGATTATGGTGTGTTTAAGATCCCTTGCAGTACAGCAGTGGCAAACCCTGCTCGGGATCTGGAATAAAGAGGCAAATTATAATGCTTGGCAAATGTATGCACGGAGGTCCAAGTAGCCGCCTCAATAATGTCTTTGGTTGCCACTCCTCGTAAGAAGGCTGTGGTAGTGGCTGTTGCCCTTGTAGAATGAGGTCTTATGTTCTGTGGAATTGGTTTTCCATGGAAGGAGTAACAGTATCGTATGCAATTTCCTATCCATTTGGAGATTGTCTGTTTGGAAATAGCTTTTCCTTCCCTTCCTGTTGCATAGGCTACAAAAGTTGGTCAGTCTTTCTGCTATTTTTGTTCTGTCCAAGTAGTAGCGTAGCTGTCTATGTACATCCAAGGTATGCAGTATTCTTTCCCCTCTGTTTTGTGGGTTGGGAAAGAAGGAAGGTAGGTGGATTGCCTGGTTTAAAGATACTCTGGATACCACCTTAGGCATAAATGTAGGATTAGTCCTCAAGGACACTCTATCTTGGTGGAAGATTAGGAAGGGTTGCACTGCCATTAAGGCCTGTAGTTCTGAAACCCTCCTTGCTGAAGTAATTGCCAGTAGGAAAGCAGTTTTCCATGACAGGTGTTGTAGGTCTGCTGTTGCTGCTGGTTCAAAGGGTGCTAGTGTCAACTTTTCTAGCACAAAGTTTAAGTCCCAAGCTGGTAATGGTGGTTTCCTGGGAGGTTTTACATTCTTGATTCCTCTGAGGAACTGCCTGAGCAAAGGGTGCGAAAAAACAGGAGGATCAAAGCTGTATTCTGCTGAAATAGCTGATGCATGTATCTTGATGGAGGAGTAGGACAGGCCTGAATGAAGAAGTTCGGCCAGATACTCCAGAATGTTAGGCATATCTATGTTTGACACATCTTTTCCTCTTTCGGTACTCCAAATGACAAACCTTTTCCATTTTCCAGCATAGTTCTTTCTTGTTGAAGGTCTGCGTGCTTCAAGAATAATGTCTTTAACTCTTTGGGAAAGTTCTGGATTAGCTGCTGCTATGTGATGTTCCATGCAGTCAGTTGCAGCGTTTTTAGGTTTGGATGTATGATGCTGTAGTTGTTCTGAGTTAACATCAAAGGCATCAGGGGTATTGGCCACATGTTGTTCCGAGACATGCTCTTCAGTAGTGGGTACCAGTGTTGTCTTGGCCAGTTTGGGGCTATCAGGATTATCCTTGGACGTTCTTCCTTGATTTTTAGTAGTACCTTGTGTATCAGAGGAAGAGGAGGGAATGCATATGCTGTTAGGCCTTTCCAGTTGAAGGAGAGTGAGTCCACTTTCCATGCTAGTGGGTGGAATGTCCTTGTGCAGAATTTTTGAGCTGGTGATTGAGAGGTGATGCGAATAGGTCTATCTGTGGCATTCCCATTTCTTTGAGATGGTCTTGAAGATGTCCGGGTGCAGCTTCCATTCGTGGGCATCCGAAGTGGTTCTGCTTAGTATGTCTGCTAGAGTATTGTCTTTCCCGGTACAAATATTGCCTGTAACTGAATGTTGTAGCTGAGTGCCAGGGTCCACAGCTCCAAGGTCATTCTGCATAGGGGTATGAATGAGTGCCTCCCTGTTTGTTGATGTACCACATGACTGTGGTGTTGTCTGTCCTTATCATCAACTGGCCCTCTTTGAGGAATGGTTTGAACTTTTGGATTGCCAGTTTTACTGCCAGCATTTCTTTTAGATTGATGTGCAGGTGAATTTGATCCTGTGTCCACAATCCTTGCACGCATTTGTCCAGCATGTGGGCCCCCATCCTAGGTCTGAAGCGTCTGTTGTGATGGTCTGGCTTGGTTGACATCTGCGAAGGGCAGGCCTGGGTTTGACTGGCATGCCTGAGCCCACCATAGGAACTCCTGTTTTAAGCATGGAATTAGTGGGATTTCTGTTTCTAGACTGTGTCTGTGTTGGGACCATAAATTCTTTAGGTACCACTGTAGTTTCCTCATATGTAGTCTGGCAAATGGGACCAAGATTATGCATGATGCCATGAAGCCCAAGGCCTGTAGAAATTTTCTTGCTGTTAACTTGTTCAGTTTTGTTAGTGCCAAGAAGTAAAGAGGAAGTTCTTTTGTTTTTCTGTAGTCAGGAATGCCATTTGTTGTACTGTGTCCAATTCAGCCCAAGAATGTCCTTGTTTGGGATGGTATCAGCCATGACTTTTGTAAATTGACTGGGTATCCCAGTCCTTGTAGCAAGTAAATGACCCTTTGTAAATCTGTTGTCAGCTTGCTTTTGTTGTCCCCTTGTAGCAGGCAGTCGTCCAGGTATGGGTAAATTTGAATTCCCTGTAGTCTGCAATGGGCGATTACTGATGCCAGGCATTTTGTGAATACTCTGGGCGCAGTAGATAAGCCAAAGGGCAATGCTGAGAATTGATAGTGCTCTGATCCTGCAAGAAATCTGAGGTATCTTCTGCAGATTGGTCGAATTGGGACGTGCAGGTATGCCTCCTTGAGATCTAGAGTTACCAGCCAAGACTCCTTGCCCAGCATGGGAAGAAGTTGCTGTAGGGTCAGCATTTTGAATTTTGGGACAATGATGTATGTATTTAAGGTGGACAGGTCGAGAATTGGTCTCCAACTTTTTCCTTTCTTGGAACTAGGAATAGTCTGGAGTAGAACCCCTTTCCTTGTTCTGCTGTTGGCACTCTTTCCACAGCTCTCATGTTTGCTAACTCCATTATCTGGCGTAGAGCCTCTGTTTTTGATTTGGAGGTAGATTTGGCATTCCTCTTTGACTGGTAAAGTGTGGAAGTGAAACCGTAACCTTGATCTATGGTTTGTAAAATCCACTTGTCTTTTGTTATGTAGTGCCAGTTCTTTGAAAATAAGGTTAACTTTCCGCCTAGAGGAGCTGCTATTTGTTCCCTGGTAGGCGGATTTAGGATTAAGTCACTGTGGTTGTGCTGATGTAGTGGCAGTGGCTGTGTCTGTGCCTCTGTTGTTACCTTGCCACTGTCGTCCTCTGTAGGCACCTCCTCTGGATTGGTTTCTGCCTCTGGAACGTCTATTCCTGCCCCTTTGAAATTTTGTGGAGTCAGGAAAGGACCAATTTTGGCAGGCCAGTTCCTGCTAAACCTTGGGGTTGAACCTGCAGGAAATCTTTAACAGTTTGAACAGATTTTGCCTTTTCTTCCATTTTCTTCATAACCTGCTGGGCAGGTGTACCAAACAAACTTGTCTTGTCCATAGGAGCATCTAGCAACTTAGCTTTAACATGATCCGGTAAAGCTTGTTCCTTTAGCCATGCATGTCTTCTTATCACTGTGCCTGTCATGGCTGATCTAAATGAAGCCTCCAGTGCATCATAGCCACATTTTAAGGAATGGTTGCTAACCTGTTGTATGTTATTTACCATCTCTAATACATATTTCTTATCAAGAGATTCATCAGTAGTTAGCTTTTAGTTAACTGATCAAGCATAAACTCTTGGTATTGTATCATGTGAAACTGACAGTTTAAAGCTCTAGCTGAGAGAGTAGCTGAAGTGTAGACCTTTTACCCCATCTGTCTAGTGACCTTGCTTCCCTTTCAGAAGGAATAGGGTTTTAGCTGTGGTTGCGCTACTGCCTTGGGACCCTGGGATATAGTTTCTGGGTCTGCAAGAGGGGCCTTGTAAAGGTGGTGATGAGTATCTGGCACCCTGTAAAATCTGTCTGGTTTGGCAGGGGCTGGGGGTAAAGAATCTGGAGCGGAGCAAACATCATTGAAAGCATCATCCACCACAGAGAGAACAGGAGGTATAGCTAAGGGCCTGTGCTGTGGGAGGTGCAGAAAGGTCCTAAGTCTTTTCTGGAGTCTGAAAAATCCTGTTGCTGCCATTGGAACTGTTCTCATGGCATGCAAGGTTTCTCCAAAGGAGAATTCTTCTGGTGGGGAAGCAGCTGGAATGGATTCTTCAGCATCAGAATCTTCAAAATTGGAAAAGGGAGCCTCAGGCTGGTCAGTTATGTTTGATTCATCAGCAGAATCATCAGAAGACACTGGCTCAGGGGCTCTGCCCTAGGTCTCTTCTCTGGGGCTGAGAGGCCCTGTCTGGGTGAGATTGAGATCCTCTAATTAAAGAAATTAAATCTTCTGCCAAAGAAAGCATTTGAGAACTAGAAGAGGGCCTGGATGAGGGGGGTTTAACAGGCACTGATTTAGTAGTCTTGGCTGCTTTAGCCCTGGCGAAGGCCTTAATGGACATGGCTGCTGGAGGCCTAGCAGCACCACGTGTTGGGGTAGAGACATCCAAGGGATGGTGTCTGATAAGTCAACCACCGTAGTGGGTAAAATTTCTGAGGTCGATTCAAGAATTGTAGCAGGGGCCTCAGTTGTAAGAATAGGTTCAGCTGTACTTTGAGCAGTTTTCTCGGTTTCGCCGAAACCGAGACACTCATGTTTGCTTTGCCGTGGTTTCGCCGAAACCGCGGACCGCGAGTGTCGGTCTTTATCTTTGCATTTTTGGGGTAGTCGGAGGATCCGACGGCATAATGTACGCAAAACAGTACGAAAAACTGTTCTGCAAACTCCGACCGGCCTAAGCGCTCGTCGGTTGGAAGAGGCACAGGCCGAACAGGCTGCTACGTCGTGGGCTGGGCCTAAACAAGGCAGACAGTAAGAGTGGAAATCTTTATGAGGTATTTGTTTCCCACAGGTTAAACAATTGTTAACTTTTTCTGACATCGGCTGAGGCAAGAAAGGGTCCCCAACGCGGTACTTAGCTTTAGAAGTCTTCGAAGTAGTATTCGGTAGAAGTAATCTCTGGATCCGACCGACCGGCACTTGCGAACAGCTTCTGCTTGGCGCCACGCGCAAGAAAGACTGAGGAAAATGGCGTCGGCTGATGCTTTATACCGAAGACCAGCAGAGATGACGTCGGGTGGAGCGACATCAGCGAAGCGGACCCGGACTTTGGAATCCGGCCGACTGCAGGGCTGCCTGACGACAGGACAACCCACTTGTTATGACTGCAGATGCATCCATGAAGGACATCCTTGACCTTGTTGGTGCGTAGGTACCTTTTGTATAGCTCTCATGTTTAGGAGCTTTGAAATTTGCAGTTGTGCCTCTGCCCTTTGATTTTGTGGCAGATTTGGCATGCCTCTCATTTTTGGAAGAGTGTGAAATTGAAATTTGTAGCCTCTGTTTATAATGTCCAGTATCCATTTGTCTGTTGTGACAATATGCCAATTGCTTGCAAATAATGCTAGTTTCCCTCCCAAAGGTGCTGCCAGCTGAGACTTGCTTGGCATGGAAATGAGGGAGTCATTGTTTCTTCCTGTATTGTTGTGCACTGTCTTCACCACCTGTTGGTGCCGGAGATTGCCATTGTCTGCCTCTATATGATCCTTGTGAGTGTCCTCTGCCCCTTGTGCGTCGGTATCTACCTCTTTGGGGCTTGTCAGTGGCTGGAAAGGACCAGTTTTTGAAGGCCAATTCCTGCTAAAACGTGGTGGCTGAACCTGTAAGAAAGCTTTGACAGTTTGCATAGATTTGGCTTTTTCTTCCATTTTCGTAGAATATCCTCAGCATTAGTACCAAAAGTACATCCTTTTGTAAAGGAGCATCAAGAAGTTTAGCTTTCACATGATCAGGCAAATTTTGTTCCCTAAGCCAGGCATGTCTGCGAATGACTGATCCTGTAGCAGCCGCTCTACTGGAGGCCTCTAGGGCATCATAACCACATTGCAAGGTGTGTTTACCCACTTGCTCTGCACTATGCAACATATCCTGTAACTCTTAAATCTGGTTGTTCAGGTTGAGACATTCTGTTTTTTAATTGTGATAACAGAAACTGTTGATATTTGATCATATGAAACTGACAGTTTAAGGCCCTCATGGCTAGGGTGGCCGAGGTATATACCTTCTTACCCCACCTTTCTAAAGATCTAGATTCCCTTTCTGCAGGAAGTGGATTCTTGGCAGTGGAGGCCTTTAATCCCTTAGGGCCTTGTGAAATGGTTTCAGGGTCAGCATTATGGCCTTTGTAGAGAAATTGGTGAGAACTGGGTACTCTGTAATATCTATCAGGCTTTACTGGTGCAGGAGGCAGAGAATCAGGATTAAGACAAGCCCCGGAATAGACATCATCCAGTACCTCCAAAACAGGGGGTATAGCCAGAGGTCTGTGCTGAGGTAACCAAAGAAATTCCCTAAGTCTTTTCTTAGAATCTGAAAAGTCTTGGCCTTCCCAATGGAAATGTTCCCTCAAGGTGTGCAAGGTTTCCCCAAAAGAAAAATCCTCAGGGGGGGAAACAGAAGGAATAGACTGTTCTGCATCCGAATCCTCAAAAGGGGAGTATGAGTGTACCTCTGCATCAGAATGTTCTGATAAAATGGATCCCTGATCAGAAGAGGGGGATTCTTCCTCCACTCTGGGTCTCTTGTCAGTAGGGGGCTGAGAACCTCTTATAAGAGTGATTAGATCCTCAGCCATTTTAAGCATGTGTTTCTTAGGCATGTGTCCAGGAGATGGGCCTTGAGCAGCAGGCCTGGTTTGATGCCTGGCTGCTTTGGATTTAGTAAAGGCCTTAATAGAAAAAGAAGATGAAGGCCTAAATACACCATGGGTGGAGGTGGACCTGTCCACATTAGTAGGCTCGACATAAGCCGGGGCTTCGGTTGTAGTCTGGGAAAGGGCCGAGGACCCAGCGGTCTCGGGTACAGAAGACACCGCCAAAGGAGTGTCGTCGGTAGCCAGGGACTGCAAAGGTGTCTCGCTGAGAACCGGACCACGTGGAGCCTGTTTCGGCGTGGTGTCAGCGGAGACCGCGGGCCTCGCGTGTCGGTCCTTTTCCTTACGTTTTTTGGATAAAACGGTAGTCGGAGTGTCCGACGACATTTTATAGTCAAAAGCTTTACCAAAATAGTGTTGGGCGAACTCCGCCCGATGCTTAATAGTGCGTTTATTGAAAGTAGCACAAAAGCGACAGCCCGAGACGTCGTGGTCTGGGCCCAAACAAGGTATGCAAAGGGAATGGAAATCCTTATGTGGTATTTGCTTCCCACAAGAAATACAATTATTAACTTTTTCTGACCGGTCTGAGGCAAGAAAAGTTTCCCCAATGGGGTACTTAGCTTTAATGAAGACTTCGGTTCCAAATATTTTCGTAATTCAGGAGCTGGCCGACCGGCACTTGCGAACTGCTTCTGCCGGCACCGCGGCAAAAAAGACTGAAGAATATGGCGTCGGCTGTGTCTTATATACTCTGGCCTTCCTGATGTCAGAAGAGTAAGCGACGACAACCGGCGCCGGACCAAGACTTTGGAATTTGGCCGACCGAGGGACCGCCTGACGGCTGAAAACCCATCTGTGATTACTGCAGCTGTATGCACGATGAACATCTGCAGTGGCAAAGCCTGCCCTGGATTTAGAGTAAAGTGGCAAATGATAGTGCTTTGTAAAGGTGTGCACTGAACTCCAAGTAGCAGCCTCTAAAATGTCTTTGGTTGGTACTCCCCTGAGAAAAGCTGCTGAAGTGGCTGCAGCTCTGGTTGAATGTGGCCTAATGCCCTTAGGTACTGGCTTGCCATGGAGAGAGTAGCAGAAACGAATACAGTGGCCTATCCACTTTGAAATAGTCTGCTTTGAGATAGCCTTTCCTTGTGATCCTGTAGCATATGCCACTAGTAATTGCTGTGTCTTCCTGAAAACTTTGGTTCTGTCCAGGTAGAATCTAAGCTGTCTGTGTACGTCCAATGAATGCAGAATTCTTTCCCCCTTGTTCTGTGGGTTTGGATAAAAAGTTGGCAGATGAATAGTTTGATTAAGAGCCACAATGGACACCACCTTAGGCATAAATGTTGGATTTGTCCTCAGAGAAACCCTGTCTGGATAAAACATGATAAAAGGTTCCACAGCCATGAGTGCCTGTAGCTCTGAAACTCGTCTTGTGGAAGTTATTGCTAGGAGTAGAGCTGTTTTCCAAGATAAAAACTTTATATCATCAGTAGCAGCTGGCTCAAAAGGAGGCAGGGTGAGTTTTTCCAAGGCATAGTTGAGGTCTCATGCAGGTATTGGTGATCTCCTTGGAGGCCTTAAATTTTTGGCTCCTCTGAGGTACTGCTTTAATAAAGGATGAGAAAAGATCGGTGGCTCTGTATTGTAATGAGCCGAAATGGCAGATGCATGAATTTTAATGGATGAAAAAGATAGGCCTTTGTTCAGCATCTCAGTTAAGTATTGCAAGATCTGAGGAATATTTGGTACAGCTGTATCAGTTCCTTGTTCCTGGTTCCAAGCACAGAATCTCTTCCATTTTCCAGCATAAGATCTTCTAGTACTAGGCCTTCTGGCTTCCAAAATGACATCCATCACAGCTTTACTGAGAGGTGTGTTTTGTATGCTTACATTATCAGCCATGCTGCCAGGTTTAAAGTCCTGAGTTGGCTGTGCAGGATCTGATTGTTTTGATGGGATAGTAGATGGGGTGTTTGAGGTAAGGTCCAAGCTGGGCATTGAGACAAATTCCTTAGGATTGGATACCAGTACTGGCAGCAATCAGTATCATCTTTGGTTTCTCCTGTGTGACCTTTAGGAGTACCTTGGGGAGGAGAGGCAGAGGGGGAAAGGCATACACTGATAGGGTTTTCCAGCTGAAGGATAGGGCATCCACTTTCCATGCTTGTCTGTGATAATTCCTTGTGCAGAATCTTTTTAGTTGGCAGTTGTGAGGGGAGGCAAAAAGATCTATGTCCAGGCATCCCCATTTCCTTGTTGTCATGCTGACGACTTGTGGATCCAGCTGCCACTCGTGGGGATCCATGAGGTTTCTGCTTAGTTCGTCTGCCAGAGTATTTTCCTTTCCTGGCAGGAATTGTGCTTGCAAATGTACTTGGTAAGTCAAAGCTGTGTCCCACAAAGTCATGGCAAGTCTGCAAAGGGGGTAAGAATGTGTGCTCCCCTGCTTGTTTATATACCACATGACCATGGTGTTGTCTGTCTTTATCAGAAGTTGTCCTGGATGAAGTAGGTTCTTGAAGGCTGTCAGGGCATTTTGAACAGCTAGCATCTCTTTTTGATTGATATGTAGATGCATTTGGTTTTAGAGCCATGTGCCCTGAATGCATCTTCCTGCCATGTGGGCCCCCCAGGCATAATCTGATGCATCCATTGTAAGTGTCTGCCAGACTGGGGGTAATGTGAATGGCTGTCCCTTGTTCTGTTGACAAACCTTCTCCCACCATTGAAACTCCTGTTGCAGGCAGGGAATGAGAGTAATCATTGTTTCCAGGCTGTGGCAGTGGTGAGTCCAAACACTTTTTAGGTACCATTGAAGTTTCCTCATATGCAGTCTTGCATATGGAATTAGTAGGATGCAGGATGCCATGAAGCCCAAAGCCTGCAGAATTTTTCTTGCAGATAACTGGGCCTTTGTTGCCAACATTTTGAAATAGGTAGTCAGTTGCCTTTGTTTGTCTGGTGTGAGATAAGCCATCTGGGCAGTTGTATTTAAGTTTGCACCCAGGAATATTATCTCTTGAGAGGGTACTAGTTTTGATTTCTTTTCGTTGACTGTGTATCCTAGGCATGTTAGAAGTCTTTTCACAAACACCAGATGCTGTAGAAGAATGTCCTTGTTCTCTGCTTGAATTAGACAGTCGTCCAAGTAAGGATATATTTGTATTCCTCTTTGTCTGCAGAATGCAATTACTGGTGCCAGGCACTTTGTAAAGACCCTGGGCACAGTAGATAAGCCAAAGGGCAGTGCAGAGAATTGGTAATGCATTGAGCCAGCCTTGAATCTGAGGAATCTTCTGCATGATTGTCTGATTGGGACATGCAGGTATGCCTCTTTTAGGTCTAAAGTCACAAGCCAAGCGTTCTTGCCCAGCATGGGCAGAAGCTGCTGCAAAGTCAACATTTTGAATTTTGGTATATCCAGGAATGTGTTCAGAATAGATAGGTCCAGTATTGGTCTCCAGGCCTTGTTCTTTCTGGGTACCAGGAACAGTCTTGAGTAAAATCCTTGTCCCTGCTCTTGCTCTGGTACTTGTTGAATGGCCCCCATGTCCATGAGGGATGAGACTTGTTTTTGTGCCTCTGTCCATTGATTTTTTTGGCAGATCTGGCCAGCCGTTTGCCTTTGGCAGGGTATGGAAATGGAACTTGTAGCCTTGTGACACTATATTTAGAACCCACTTGTCTTGGGTTATAATGTGCCAATTTTGAGACAAAAGTGCTAATTTTCCCCCTAAGGGTGGCTGCCAGGAGATAAGTGCTTGGTGCAGGCAGGGGGAAGTCATTGGGACTGTTTCCTGCATGGTTGTGATTTATCTTCTCCAACTTTGGAGGTAGAAGCACCCCATTGCTTTGACCTGTATGAACCTTGTGCCTGGGATCTGCCTCTAGGGATCTGGATCTGCCCCTTTGAGGTCTGTCTGACACAGGAAAGGACCAATTCTTTGTAAGCCAGTGTCTACTAAACCTAGGTGGCTGTACTTGTAATAAATCTTTGACAGTTTGCATAGATTTACCTTTGTCCTCCATTTTCTTTAACACTTCTTCTGCCTTAACACCAAACAAAGTATCGTGTTGTAAAGGTGCATCTAATAATTTAACTTGACATGATCAGGCAGATTTTGTTCCTTTAATCAAGCATGCCTCCTAATTACAGAACCCGTAACTGCGGCCCTGCAGGAGATCTCCAAAGAATCAAAACCACATTGCAAAGTATGCTTTCCAACTTGTTCAGCTGCATGCAATAAATCCTGCATTTCCTTGTTTTCTGCACATTCAGAGTTTAACAACATTTTCTGTTTATGCAATGCCATGACATGTTGCTGATATTTGAGCATATGAAACTGACAGTTTAAGGCCCTTATAGCCAAGGTAGCAGATGTGTAAACCTTTTTTCCCCATCTATCCAGTGCCCTAGAATCTCTGTCAGAGGGGGTAGGGTTTTTCGCTGGGGAAGCCCTAACTCCTTTGGGACCCTGTGAAATAGTTTCTGGGTCTGCAGAAGGGTTTTTAACAATTAATTTATGAGAGTCAGGAACCCTGTAATATCTGTCAGGTTTAACAGGAGCTGGAGGTAAGGAGTCAGAGGTAAGACTAGACTCCGAAAACACATCATCTACAATGTCTAACACAGGTGGAATGGCTAGAGGCCTGTGTTGAGGTAGTAAAAGGAAATCCCTGAGCCTCTTTTTAGATTCTGAAAAATCTTGGCTCTCCCAGTGGAAATTCTCCCTCATGGTATGCAAGGTTTCCCCGAAAAGAATAGTCCTCTGGAGGAGAAGCTGAAGGTATAGATTCTTCAGCACCAGAATCCTCATAGGGGGGAAGAGAATATTCCTGATCAGAAGAGGAATCAGAAGAAATAGAAACCTGATCTGAAGATTCATAGTCAGTCTCTTGCCTAGGCCTCTTATCAGGAGGGGGATGGAAACCCCTGAACAAGGTAATCAAGTCTTCAGCCATTTTGAGCATCTGTTTTTTGGGCATAGAGGCCTGTCCACATGGCTCTTGAGTTTGTTTCTTTGCTTTAGAAGGTGCTTTAGTCTTTACCTTTGAAGCTGAAGTTGGTTTAATGTAAAGATGTTTAGGTCTGAAGACACCCTCAGAAGCCGGTGCCTGCTCAGCGGCTCCGGACCCATCTGAGGGAATAGTATCCGAGGTTCCAATACCTTGAGTTTCCAGCGGCATGGCCGACTCCACATGGGAGTCAGTTGCGGCCTGCGACTCTAAAGTAGCAGGCATCAGGGGCTGAGAAAGTGCCTCACTGAGAACCGGCGAACCAGCGACTGACTTAGGAGAAGCTTCATCGTCGGTTTTGGACCTCGGTTGTTTATCTCTTTCTTTTTCTCTGCATTTTTTGTGAACTCCGGTAGTCGGATGGCTATCTGATGACATTTCTGGATAATTAAACCCATGTCCTCTATCCTCCCTCTCATTCACACACATATATTCTGCATCAAGACATACTGTTGGTATATGAGAAAGTGAGTCTGGAGAGTAAATATGGCATATTGGAAAGCTAGCTTCTTTCTGTGCTCCCAGGAAAGTACAGTTGCGTACACTTACCATAAATGTAGATGTTCGAGTGTATTCACTGTTGCAGTCATTACATTTGGGTAATCTGCTGGCAGGTTGCCCTCAGTCGGCCTGATTAAAAAAGTCTTGGGTCCTGCATCGGTTGCTGTCCCTTCTTCCATGACGTCAGGTCGTCAGGGGTATAAAACATGCAGCTAACGCCATTTTCATCAGTTTTTTCTTGCCCCAGATGTCAGGTGCCCCCCAAATGGGGAGCAATATATATATATATATATATATATATATATATATATATATATATATATATATATCTGGGTCACCTTTAGATGCCCGACAACGTTTGGCGACACGGAATCTGACGGACGAAAATACCGACAACGCAGATGACCGACAAGGTGAGAACCACGGACTCGGTAAGTGTGCGTCGAGTGAGGGATTTAGTGTTAGGAGCGGACAGGTAAGTGTCGATAGTGAGGAACTGTGGGTTAGGGGTGGGTAAGTGAGTTAGGGTTAGGGTGCAGGTAGGGTGTGTGCGATAGTGAGGGACTGTGGGTTTAGGGGTGGGTAAGTGAGTTAGGGCTAGGGTGCAGGTAGGGTGTGTGCGATAGTGAGGGACTGTGGGTTTAGGGGTGGGTAAGTGAGTTAGGGTTAGGGTGCAGGTAGGGTGTGTGCGATAGTGAGGGACTGTGGGTTTAGGGGTGGGTAAGTGAGTTAGGGTTAGGGTGCAGGTAGGGTAAGTGTGCGGTAGTGTCGGACCTTAGGGTTAGGGTTTGGGTTAGGGATAGTGCATATGTTATGTAGTGTACTGTGTTGTTTACGTGTAGTGTGTTGGTGTAATGGTTTTCGGTGTTTTGCGTTGTCAGCGTTTTTTGTTGTCGGTCTTTTGGTGTCGGTCATTAGTGTGTCGGGCAAACGCGATTTCGAGGTTTTAAAGGTGATCCATATATATATATATATAAAATTTAGAACACAAACAATATACCTCCAATCAAAAGCAAATGCACCAAAAAGGCTTTTAAGCATATTAAAAGAAAGAAGAGGTATAGTAAGAGAAAAAACAGGGGGCTGGAGGGTGGGTAACCAGGACTGCAACAGTGAATACACTCGAACATCTACATTTATGGTAAGTGTACACAACTGTACTATGTTCTTCATGTTTCACTGTTGCAGTCGTTACATTTGGGTAGATTCCCAAAGCTATGGTTGGGAGGATGGATTTATACAGAATTAAGAGCAGTTATAAGGCCCTGCAGGACAGCAGTGGCAAAGCCAGCTCTGGATTTAGAGAAGAGAGGTAAATGGTGATGTTTGGTGAACGTATGAACTGAGCTCCAGGTAGCAGCTTCTAGGATGTCTCTGGTAGGAACCCCTCTGAGAAAGGCTGCAGAAGTAGATGCAGCCCTGGTGGAATGAGATCTGATCCACTTGGGGATAGGTTTACCATGGTGTACATAGCAGAAACGAATACAATGGCTTATCCATTTAGAAATAGTCTGCTTTGAAATAGGTTTCCCCTCTGCCCCTGCAGCAAATGCCACCAATAGTTGCTCAGATTTTCTTAGAGGTTTTGTCCTGTTTAAGTATAATCTAAGTTGTCTGTGCACATCCAATGAATGCAGAATCCACTTACCCTTGTTCTGTGGATTGGGAAAGAAAGTTGGCAGATGAATGGTCTGATTAAGAGCCACACTGGATACCACCTTAGGCATGAAAGACGGATTGGTCCTGAGACCCACCCTGTCTGGATGAAAAATAATGAAAGGCTTCACTGCCATAAGAGCCTGTAATTCTGAAATCCTTCTAGCTGAAGTAACTGCTAAAAGAAAAGCTGTTTTCCAAGAGAGAAATTTTAAATCTGCAGTAGCAGCTGGCTCAAAAAGAGGTAGAGTGAGTTTTTCCAACAAAATTGAGGTCCCATGCAGGAGCTGGTGCTCTCCTGGGAAGTCTTAAATTTATGGCCCCTCTGAGGTACTGCTTTAGCAGAGGATGAGAAAAGAGGGGAGGCTCTGTATTGTAATGAGCTGAAATGGCAGAGGCATGGATTTTTATAGAAGAGAAAGATAGGCCCTTGTGAAACATCTCAGTTAAATATTGCCAAATCTGCGGAATATCGGACATTGCTGTGCTTATTCCTTGTGCTTGGTTCCAGGCACAGAATCTTTTCCATTTGTCCTCATAAGATTTTCTAGTACTAGGCCTTCTAGCCTCTAAAATGACATCCATCACAGGTTTGCTGAGAGATGTAACAGGTGAAATTAGTTGATTAGCCATGCTGCAAGATTCAGAGTTTGGAGCTGAGTGTGCAGAATTTGATAGTTCTACTGAGACAGTAGGTAAGGTGCCAGAGGCAGGTACCACAGAGGAAGGTGGGACATATTGCGTAGGAGCGGGTACCAGTGTTGGCAAGGCCAGTCTGGAGCAATCAGTATAATTTTTGTTTTTTCCTGTCTGACTTTTAGTAAGACCTTGGAGAGCAGAGGCAGAGGAGGAAAGGCATAGACTGATAGGTTTTTCCAGCTGAAGGACAGAGCATCCACTTTCCAAGAATTTTTGTGATGAATTCTTGTGCAGAATTTGTCCAACTGATAATTTTGGGGTGAGGCAAAAAGATCTATGTCTGGGCTCCCCATTTGTGTGTCAACATGCTGAAGATTTGTGGATCCAGTTTCCATTCGTGTGGGTCCATAAGATTTCTGCTTAGTGCGTCTGCCAGAGTATTTTGCTTTCCTGGCAGGAATCGAGCTTGTAGATGTATTTATAGTAAGTCAAGGCCGTGTTCCATAATGCAATGGCTAGTCTGCAAAGGGGGTAAGAATGGGAACCCCCTGCTTGTTTTTGTACCACATGACTGTGGTGTTGTCTGTCTTTATCAGTAGTTGTCCTGGATGAAGATAGTCCTTGAAGGCTGTCAGAGCATTCTGTACAGCTAGCATTTCTTTGTGGTTGATATGTAGGTGCATTTGATTTGGGCTCCATTGGCCCTGAATGCATCTCCCTGCCAGATACGCCCCCCCAAGCATAATCTGATGCGTCTGTAGTCAGGGTTTGGGTGGCAGTCCCTTGTTTTGGTGGCAGGCCTCTGCCCACCATAGGAACTCCAGCTGCAGGCAAGGAATGATAGGAATCATTGTTTCCAGGCTGTGACAATGTTGACTCCATAAGCTTTTTAGGTACCATTGAAGTTTCTCATAGACAGTCTTGCATATGGAATTATTAGGCTGCAGGAGGCCATGAACCCCAAGGCCTGCAGAATTTGTCTTGCAGATAGCTGGGTTTTTGTGGCCACCTGTTTGAAGTAAGTCATCAATTGAATTTATTTTTCTGGTGTAAGGTAGGTCATCTGGGCAGTTGTATTCAAGCTTGCACCCAGGAATGTAATTATTTGAGAGGGTACCAGTTGTGATTTCTTTTCGTTTATGGTGTACCCTAGACAAGTTAGAAGTCTTTTTACAAACGCCAGATGTTTTAGAAGAGTGTCCTTGTTTTCTGTCTGAATTAGACAATCATCCAGGTAAGGATAAATTTGAATGTTTCTTTGTCTGCAAAATGCAATTACTAGTGCCGGGCACTTTGTGATGACACTGGGCGCACTAGATAAGCCAAAGGGCAGTGCAGAGAACTGGTAATGCAAATAGCCTGATTTGAAGCGGAGATATCTTCTGCAAGATTCCCTGATTGGGATATGCAGGTAAGCCTCTTTTAAGTCTAGAGTTACCAACCAGGCTTACTTGCCTAGCATAGGCAGTAACTGTTGTAGAGTCAGCATCTTGAATTTTGGAATGTCCAGAAATGTATTAAGAATGGATAAGTCCAGAATTGGATGCCATGATTTGTCTTTTCTGGGTACCAGGAAAAGTCTTGAATAAAAACCGTGTCCCTTTTCCTTTTCTGGTACTGGTTGAATAGCCCCCATATTCATGAGGGACATAACTTGTTTCTGGGCCTCTGCCCACTGATTTGGAGGCAGATCTGGCCATCCGTTTGGGATTGGCAACGTGCAAAAATTAAATCTGTATCCCTGGGATACTACATTTAAAACCCACTTGTCCTGGGTAATTAGTTGCCAGTTTCATGCATGAAGTGCCAGTTTTCCCCTCAAAGGGGTGGCCAAAAGATAAGTGCTTGGTGATTGCAGTGGAAAGACATTGAGACTGTTTACCGTAGGAAGGTGCCTTGTTACTTCCAGATTTGGAAGTGGAGGCACCCCATTGTTTTGTTCTATAAGTTCCTTGTGACTGAAACCTGGAGCCTTTGGAATGTCTGGGTTTGACCTGAGCGGCTCTGGTGGGTACTGGAAAGGTCCAGTTCTTAGTAGGCCAGTGCCTACTGAACCTGGGTGTCTGCACTTGTAGGAAATTTTTTGCAGTTTGCATAGATTTAGCTTTATCTTCCATCTTTTTCAAAACGTCTTCTGCCTTATTACCAAATAGACTGTCCTGTTGTAAAGGAGCATCCAACAATTTTGCTTTAACATGATGAGGCAGATTTTACTCCTTGAGCCAAGCATGCCTTCTTATCACAGATCCAGTTACAGCGGCCCTGCAAGAGGCCTCCAAGGAATTAAAATCACATTGCAAAGTATGCTTTCCAACTTGTTCAGCTGAATGCAATAAATCCTGCAACTCTTTACTTTCCACACAGTCAGAAATCAACATAATTTTCTGTTTAAATAAGCCCATGACATGCTGCTGATATTTAAGCATATGAAATTGACAGTTTAAAGCCCTGATTGCCAAGGTTGCAGACGTGTAGCGCCCTGGAGTCTCTATCAGAAGGGGTAGGATTTTTAGCAGTAGAAGCCTTAATGCCCTTGGGACCCTGAGAAATGGTTTCAGGGTCAGCAGTAGGGTTTTTAAAGAGGAATTTGTGGGAGCCAGGAACCCTGTAATATCTGTCTGGCTTACTAGGAGCCGGAGGCAGAGAATCAGGAGCCATGCTGGATGCTGAGAAAACATCATCAACAATGTCTATTACAGGAGGTATAGCCAAAGGCCTATGCTGAGGAAGAAGGAAATCCCTAAGCCTCTTTTTAGATTCTGAGAAATCCTGACTCTCCCAGTGAAAGTGTCCCCTTAAGGTATGCAAAGTTTCTCCAAAAGAAAAATCCTCAGGAGGAGAAGCAGAAGGGACGGAGTCTTCTGCATCAGAGTCCTCATAAGGTGGAATAGATAATTCCTGATTAGAAGAGGAATCAGAAGAAATAGAAACCTGATCTGATGATTCATAATCAGTGCCTCTTAGCAGGAGGGGGATGGGTACCCCTGATCAAGATAATTAAATCCTCAGCCATTTTGATCATTTGTTTTTTAGACATAGGGGCCTGTGCACGTGGCCCAAGTGTCGGTTTTTTAGACATAGAAGTTGATTTTGGCCTTAGTTTTGAAGATGGCGTCGGTTTAATATACAAATCTTTAGGCCTGAAAACACCTCAGAAGCCAGTGCCTGCTCAGTGGCTCCGGACTCATCTAAGGTAGAGACATCCGCGGGTTCAATACTTAAAGTGTCTCTCGGCATACCAGACTCTGAATGGGTCTCAGTAGAGGCCTGTGAATCAAAAGTAATGGGTATCAGGGGCTGTGAAAGCGCCTCACTGAGTACCAGTGAGCCAGCGACTGACTTAGGAGAGGCTTCATCGTCGGTTTTGGACCTCGATGGTCTGTCTCTGTCTTTTTTTTTGCATTTTTTAGGTATTCCGGTAGTCGGATTGCTAACTGACGACATTTCTGGATAGTTAAATCTTGAGCCAAAATATTTTGATGCAAAAATATAGCAACGCTTAATAGTGCGTTGATTAAATTTAGCACAAAACAAACAACAAAGCACATTGTGGTCAGGGCCTAGGCAAGGAATACAGTACAAATGAAAATCCTTATGAGGTATTTGCTTCCCACAAGTAATACAATTATTAACTTTTACTGACATCGGTAAGGAGCAAGAAAAAGTTTCCCCAACGGGGTACTTAGCTTTAGGTTGAAGACTTCGGTTCTGAAACTCGAAAACGAAAATTTCAGGAGTCGGACGACCGGGACTTGTGAACTGCTTCTGCTTTGGGCACCGCGCGACAAGAAAGACTGATGAAAATGGTGTCAGCTGCATGTTTTATACCCCTGATGACCTGACGTCATGGAAGAAGGGACAGCAACCGACGCAGGACCCAAGACTTTGTAATCAGGCCGACTGAGGGCAACCTGCCAGCAGATTACCCAAATGTAATGACTGCAACAGTGAAACACAAAGAACATCAGGAAGGAGTCCTGAACTAAAACCTGCTAAAAGGGGCCCCCAGGTATAATCCAGTGCATCTGTTCTTAACGTCTGGTTTGGTTCTGCGGAAAGTGGTGATGGGGTGGGGTGGCCATGTTCATGGAGATACTGGAATTCTTTGATTAGTGCTCAAGTCTGGTCCATGGGCTGCATGTGCAGATTCCATGGATTCTTCAGGTACCACTGGACCTTTCTCATGTACAATCTGTCATTTGGAAACATGGAGACAGAGGAGGAGGGTGTCTCCAGTGCCATGAGAAAGATTCTTGCTTTGAGGAAGGACTAGTTTGAAATAAATAGAAACAAGTCTGTCTTTAGCTGCATTCTATTCTAAGGCAAAGAGACTCAGCAGTTTTTCATTTTTTTAAATCCAGAATGGCCCCTAAAATTCCTTTAGTTGTGTAAGGCTTAGTCTGTGCTATTGTGCCTTCACTGATACCTCTAAGCTATGAAAACATTACACAATCAGTTTCAGAGCTCTCTGAAATTCACAGATTGAAAGGTAATCTATCAAGCAGTTATCTAAACAGAAGTAAATATGATCATCTTCAAGCATTAAATGGGTAGACTATACAACTGTGCAGCTGGTGAAATATCTTGGCAAACTAAAAAGGCCAAACGGCAGGGATACAAAAATGGGCAGTGAGAGTTTCCCACTTAAATCTGAAAAGTGCCTGTGGTCTATGTGAATGGGGATGTGCAGCTTGCCATACTTCATATCTAAAGTGATAAAGAAGGCATCCTGAAACAAAAGTGGAGACAAGTCTTATAAGTTTAACATTCAAAAATCCATTACTGGCACATATCTGTTTAAAACTTGACATTCCAGGTTGGGTCTCCATGGATCCTCCTTTAATGGTACTAGGACTGCTCTTGATTATTAAGTCAGTTGGTGTAGAGGATTAAGGAGCTTTTAATGACCTGTTTCTTGTGGTCCAGTGGTCTGGGGTCTAATTCCCTCAGCCCCATTGCCTAACTGTGTGATTTTGCGTAAGTAACTTAACCAGACAGTGCTCCTGGGCTCAGTCTGAAAAAGGTCCTTGTATATCAGTGTTCTACCCCAGTCAACAAATACAAATAAAAAACAGGTCATGCCTGTGTCAGTGGCCTTTTGGCTTAGAAGTGATACGTTAGTCAAGAGGGAAATGAGTAAACTCTACTGGTGCAACTGGTGTACACCACCTCCTTTTCCAACTTGCTCTGCTATTTAAAAGACTGAGTCTTCTTTATGATGTCTGGAGGCGATGTAGGGAGGTTAGAGGGGTTTTTCCAGGTAATCACTGCTGTATATTATAATTGTTACATGAAGGAACTCTAGTTCTATGCTTCTCATCCTGTGGCTGTTAAGGTTATTCCTTTCTATTCTTTCAGCACTACTGTTTTTTTTTTTTTTCCTAGAACTTCCTCCACTGTTTTTACACTGATTATGCTTGGTTTGTTTCCTATAAGAAGGGCAAGTCCGAGAAGGGAAGGGTAGATCCTAAATTAAATATGAACAGTTGTTAAGTGCCAGCATTGTTTTCTCCTTTTTAACTAATCTCTTAATGATATCCTAGGAAAGTGCCCTCAAAGCAGTAGCTGGCTCACAAGAGCTGCTCCACAATCTGTGAACCCCCCTCCCACCCAAAAAAAATTCCTCAAGAGTAGCAACAACCAAGTTCATTCTTTCCCCATCTGCTCAAAAAAGTTAATTTACTCTCTTGCTGATGTCTTCTACCTTTTAAAAACTGTAGCAAGCTCCTTGCAACTTTTGTAGCAACTGCCAATGTAGGAAGCTGCTTGCTACATTTGAAGCACTGAAGCAAGCACTTCAGTACAGAAGGCAGACAATATATTTTGCTGATCACACCTCCTAACACTTCACTGCCAGGATGGATACTCACTTCTTGCTTCAGGTTATGCTTTTGGGTGCCTCAAAAAGGTTGTTCTTCACTGGGGGGACAATGAGGAACTACATCTTTGCATCATTTGGAAGGGAATAAGATGTGGTTTACCTCTGAATAGTTGAAAGTCCAATAGTCGAAAGTACATTGTTCGGAAGTAAGTTTTCAAGATTTCAGATAGCTGAATATAAATGGATCAAATGTGCAATGAGCGAATGCACATTGACATTCTCTCATTGCAGATTTGGCAATGTGGGTGCGGACTGCACTATAGTGGGGATCGGGAAGTGGACCCTTTCCCCACTGTAGTGCGACCTCGGAATTAGAATAATAAAGTAGGGGGTGTGTGGGGTGCAGGGGGGCTTGCCCCTCTGCATTCTGATCTGTATTTGTCAGTTTAGTTCGAAAATCAGCAAATCTGGTTTTCGATTTGCTGATTTTTGAGCAGTGGTGCGGTTCGGAATGATGGCTTTCGTCATTCCAGTTCTCACAAAGGGCCATTCGGATAGTTGATTTTCAACTATTCAAAGGTAAACCTAAGATGTATAGTGAAGCATGCTGCCTAAGGGAGAACCCCATAGCAGCAGTTCTGGTGCAAGCGACCATAGTATTATTTCTACACATTACCATAGTTCCATACTTTTTCAGCAGTTTGAGAGAGTTTGTTATTTTTTCTTTAAGGCAGGTATTATAAAATGCTCTGTGATAGTTCATCAATTTATCTGAGAGTATTGCTTCTTGTATTGGGAAGTATTAGCCCTAATACATAAGATGGCAGAGGTGTATAAATTCTTGCAAAACATAATTGATTTTTTGTTGTTTCTCATCAATAGGCAGCGATTTAAGGCCTGGTACTGCACTTGATACCCTAGAATCCTTCACAGAAATAACAGCTGAATATGCTATTGGGTTACTGCACAAGTGCTGGTGCTGCTCCTGGTTCTGGTTGAAACTGTCAGATTTCTTGTGGGCCAGGGGGCAGAGTCTGGTTTCAGGGAAGTACTGTGGAGCATATCTTCAAATAACCCACTAGCAGGTGGACCAGCAAAAGGCTTACTCTACTGAAATATTAAAAAAAATCAGTATATCTCTTACAGGGAAGAGACGTCTCCTGACCCCTACATTTAAAGTATTCATTCATCAGATTAATGAGGATCATCAAAGGAGATATTCTTAGACTGGGAGCTAAATTGAAAGGAAATTGCTATCACTGGTGTCATAAACTGGGGGTTATATTTCATCGTATAAATTAGAACCTCTCCAACCACTTCTGACTCTGTGGACTTGGATAGCCTTTTTTCATTTTCTTTTCTTTTTTTTTTTCCCTATCGTCCCTTCATCTTAGACGTGGAAGGTTCTGGATAAAAAAAAATTTGGGTAGATTACTGGAACATATTAAAGTACTCTTTTGCAATGTTTTTGATATCAAAATAAACTGGAAACCCCTCAGATATCCATATCATTAGGGTCCACTTCAGAAGCATCTAGCCTGTTGATGGTAGGGTATTTGCCATCTTTTCCCATGATATGATATTTGGCATCCTCAGACATCTGATGTACTTGTCCAACTTTTGGATGGCCCTAATTCAATTGTCTGTAACTCATTGCTGACCAGAAGCACAGAGGTTTGGAGAATCTCCCTTCTAGACTGTGGACAACCAGAAGCCATCATCTGACTAGGGTGCTTTTCTCCATAACATGAAAAATTGAACCAGAGACTTAAGGTCTGGTGTATTGCCTGAATCCAGGTCTTGTTGAATTTCCATTAAAATAATTAGGTCTTAACCTAGACCTGAAAGACCAAGCAAAATAACATCTTGCTGGAAGGAGTGAACCACACAGATCCTATGTCACCTAAACTTCCCTTGTATCTAAATGTATGAAAATATGTGCTCAAATATGTAAAGGATTACTCTAACATATTACACTTGTTATGTGTCATTGAGCTGATGTGAACTTCTGATGGATCAGTGGGCAGTTGTTGTGAACTCTGCCCTGTCTTCAGTCAGATGGCCAATCACCAACAGTAGGACATTCCACAGTGAGCCTTTCACTTTTATGCAGACCTTCCATCTTGCCAAGCATCATGTCTTTTCCTAATGATCTTTCACTTCATATATGTCAGACAGAACAATGGCTTCATTAACTGGTGCCTTGTGCATACTAAAAACAAAACAAAAAAAAAGCTCTTCTGCACTGTCTTCAGCTGTGACTGCAAATACTGTATATTGGTACTGTGCTCCCACCACACTGGCATCTAACACCTTGGGCCTGGGACAGACACCCCCTTAGCTCCATGGCCCCTTAGCTCCATGGCTACATCTCTGATGTACAAAGTATGAAACTTCAAGCCTTGTTACTTTTGCTTCTAGAAAATACTTAGGTTTTACTTATTTCAGTACTGATTGATTTGTGTTTTTTATGAACTGCATGGAATATGCACTATTTTTCACTAACACCATCAGTTTTCTTCCTGTCATGTTTCTTCATTTTCCAACTTTTGCATCTGTATGATGCCATTCAAAAACATTATAGCTTGGACAAGTTGAATCTTTGTAGGTTATGATAAATCTCCTCCCCTGAAAATCATATCTAGATCCTTAATAGCCATTCTGCCAACAGAGATTTTCATCAGATTTTCTGACTGCTTGACATACCTGTTAATGATTATTGATCCAAGCAGGCTCAGGCTGTGCACTATTTCTATTTCTTCTCCGTGTAGAAAAACTGCATTGATTTTACCATTTGACATGATGATCTTTGTCTCCTTCATGTTAAAAAGAAAAACTATTTTGAGACTATGCTATATAATCTGGATGAACAGATGTCTCACATCATCTTCACTTTCATCCAGTAATGTGGCATCATCAGAGTAGTAAAGACTGATTATTCTTCCTCCAGTTTTTCCAGATTTTATATCTCTGTTTTCTTCATACAGTCCTTCAGTAATGGTTTAGTCTATATATATTTATATGTAAACTTTACCTTTAGTCGGTCAGCTAACATGCATCTCTCCATGTTGGGGTCCATGCCCCCTCCTGCTAATTATATATTCTCTCTACTCAGGTATTATTGATCTCACACACCTGTCAGCTATCCGAATAGTAGATCAAATCTAGTCAATTAAACAGATGTTAACCAAACTCCGTATATATATATATATATATATATATATATATATATATATATATATATATATATATGTCTGTGTGTTTGTTTTGCTGGATGCCAGAGTCCTTTGTGTCTGAGATTATGGTGCAGTGGTGTCTGGAAATTTGCCCTTTCCCCACTATTATGCAGTCTAGGAATTGGTATATATATATATATATATATATATATATATATATATATATATATATATTTATATCGCTACAGAATCCTGAAAGCCCAAAATCCTGAAGAGCAAAATCCTGAGACCAAAATCTCGAAAGTTCAAAATACTGAAAACTCAAAATACTGAAAACACACAGGATACCAAAACTTACTATATTCCAGCACTATTGCTATTTGGTGAGACAATTTATATATATAAAAGTTATTGGGGAAAGTACACATCATTATTGTACAGCTTTACCAGTTTTAAACCATTCTGTTTCTACTTGATCTGTTTAAACATAATACTTAACTGACATAACTGTTATAATAATTTCTTGTTGCTTCTTGGAGATGTTGTAATTTTGGTCAGTAAAGCTGCACCACAGGGAAAAAAAACAAAACAAAACATTGCTATTGTATGTACTGAGTCTGGAAAACAAATAAACTCAGCCTTAAACATTACATCTTGAGCAGCCAAAACATTGACCACTCCACATCAAGTACACAAAGGGAAATGAAGTCACACTTTCTGGAACTGAAGGGGGCAGCAGGTCTTAGTGGGATAGCTGTCTTGAGTTTCTAAAGCCTTAAGCGGAAGCATAGCTGGGGTGGGGAGAAGGGGGCAGCCACCCTGGGTGCAAAATGTTGGGGGCGTGCAATCAGCAGAAGACAATTGTGCTCAGCGCAATACTGGCATATGAATGCTGGCCTTGCGTTTGTATTGAAGTGCTTTAGCATCCATGTGCGGCAGGCATAATGTACAGTTGTGTACACTTACCATAAATGTAGATGTTCGAGTGTATTCACTGTTGCAGTCATCACATTTGGGTTATCTGCTTGCAGTAGCCCTTAGTCGGCCTGACTAACAAAGTCTTGGGTCCTGCATCAGTTGCTATCTCTTCGTCTGTGACGTCAGGTTGTCAGGGGTATAAAACATGCAGCCGATGCCATTACATCAGTTTTTTTTTGCCCCAGATGTCAGATGCCCCCCTAATGGGAAGCAATTAAATCTACAAGGTTATACTTCTAATAAAAAAGCAAATACACCAAAAAGATTTTAAGCATAGAAAAGGAGAGTAGAGGTATAGCCAAAAGAAGTAAGGGGGCTGGAGGGAGGGTAACCAGGGCTGCAACAGTGAATACACTCGAACATCTACATTTATGGTAAGTGTACACAACTGTACTATGTTCTTCGTGTTTCACTATTGCAGTCATCACATTTGGGTAGATTCCCAAAGCTAAGGATGGGAGGAGGAATTTAGATAGCATTAGGACCAGCTATAAGGCCTTGCAAGACTGCAGTGGCAAAGCCCACTCTGGATTTAGAGAAAATTGGAAGATGGTAATGCTTGGTGAAAGTATGTACAGAACTCCAGGTAGCAGCTTCTAGGATGTCCCTGGTGTGAGAAAGGCTGTAGAGGTAGATGCTGCCCTGGTTGAATGGGGTCTGATCCCCTGTGGGATAGGAAAGAAGGTTGGCAAATGAATGGACTGATTGAGGGACACACTGAATACCACCTTGGGCATGAAAGAGGGATTGGTCCTGAGGGACACACTGTCCGCATGAAAGATGATAAAAGGCTCCACTGCCATAAGGGCCTGTAATTCAGATACCTTTCTTGCTGAAGTGATTGCTAAAAGGAAAGCTGTTTTCCAAGAAAGGAATTTTAAATCTGCAGTAGCAGCTGGCTCGAAAGGAGAAGGAGTGAGTTTCTCTAACACAAAGTTAAAGTCCCAAGCTGGAGTTGGAGTTCTCCTGGGAGGTCTTAAATTTTTGGCCCCTTTGAGAAACTGCTTGAGCAGTGGATGAGAGAAGAGGGGAGGTTCAGTGTTATAATGAGCTGAAATGGCTGAGGAGTGAATTTTGATGGAGGAGAAAGACAGGCCCTTGTGAAGCATCTTAGTTAAGTATTGTAAAATCTGAGGTAAATTGGGCACTGCTGTGCTCATCCCTTGTGAATGGTTCCAGGCACAGAATCTTTTTCATTTTTCAGCATAAGATTTTCTAGTACTAGACCTCCTTTCCTCTAAAATTATATCCACCACTGGTTTACTGAGGGATGGTAAAGGAGAGATTAAGTAATTAGCCAGGCTGCTACGTTCAGTGTTTGAAGCTGAGGGTGCAGAATCTGGTTCTCCTGCTGAGACAACAGGGTAGGGGTCTGAGGCAGGTGACATGGAGCCAACAGTGACACATTGCGCAAGAGGGGGTACCAGTGTTGGCGTGGCCAGTCTGATGCAATCAGAATTGTCCTTGGTCTGTCTTGTTTGATCTTTAGTAGTACTTTGGAGAACAGAGGCAGAGGAGGAAAGGCATAAACTGATAGGTTTTTCCGGCTGAAGGACAGAGCATCCACTTTCCAAGCTTGTTTGAGGGGAGTTCTTGTGCAAAATTTGTCCAATTGGTAATTCTGGGGGGAGGCAAACAGGTCTATATCTGGGCTCCCCCATTTGCTTGTCAACATGTTGAAAATCCTTGGTTCCAGTTTCCACTCGTGTGGGTCCATGAGGTTTCTGCTTAGTCCGTCTGCCAGTGTATTTAGTTTTACTATTAATTGTCCTGGAAGAATGTGGTTCTTGAAGGCTGTCAGAGCATTCTGTACAGCTAACATTTCTTTTTGATTTATATGCAGGTGCATTTGACTTGGGTTCCATTTGCCCTGAATGCACTTCCCTGCCAGGTGAGCCCCCTATGCACAGTCTGATGCATCTGTTGTTAGGGTTTGGGCGGCAAGGGTTAGTGTGAATGGTAGTCCGTTGTTTTGGTGACAGGCCTCTGCCCACTAAAGGAACTCTAGGCGTAGGCAAGGTATGATAAGGATCATTGCTTCCAGATCCTGAGAATGTTGACACCATAGGCTTTTTAGATCCATTGTAGTTTCCTCATATGCAGTCTTGCATATGGAATTAGAAGAATGCAGGAGGCCATGAACCCCAAGGCTTGTAGTATTTGCCTTGCAGACAGCAGGGTTCTTGTGGCCTCTTGTTTGAAGTAGGTTGTCAAATGAATTTGTTTCTCTGGCTTGAGGAAAGCCATCTGGGAAGTTGTATTCAAGCTTGCTCCCAGGAATATAATTTGTTGAGAGGGTACCAGGTGTGATTTCTTTTAATTTATGGTGTACCCCAGACAAGTTAGCACCCTTTGTACAAAGGCCAGATGATTCGAAAATATGTCCTGGCTTTCTGCCTGAATTAGACAATCATCCAGGTATGGGTATATTTGAATATTTCTTTGCCTGCAAAATGCAATGACTGGAGCTAGCCACTTTGTGAATCCCCTGGGCACAGTAGATAAGCCAAGGGGCAGTGCAGAGAACTGATAGTACGTGTAGCCAGCTTTGAAGCATAGATATCTTCTGCAAGATTCCCTGATTGGGATGTACAGGTATGCTTCCTTTAAATCTAGTGTTGCCAATCAGGCATCTTTGCCTAGCATAGGAAGCAACTTGTGAAGAGTCAGCATCTTGAATTTTGGATTCACCAAAAAGGTGTTTAGAGTAGACAGATCCAGGAGAGGACGCCATGAATTGTCTTTTCTGGGTACCAGGAAAAGTCTCGAGTAGAAACCTTGTCCCTTTTCCTCTTCTGGTGCCAATTGAATAGCCCCTATAGTTAAGAGAGAAAGTACTTGCTTTTTGGCCTCTGCTCACTGATTTTGGGGTAGATCTGGCCACTTGCTTGGTATTGGTAACGTGTGGAAGTGAAATCTGTATCCTTGGGACACTATATTTAAAACCCATTTGTCCTGGGTAATGAGTTCCCAGTTCTTTGCATAAGCAATCTTTCCCCCCAAGGGGGTGGTCAGTTGAGAAGTGCTTGGAAGTTTTAAAAGGAAATCATTGAGACAGTTTGCCATAGGGGGAGTTTTATTACTTCCAGATTTGGAAGTGGAGGCCCCCCACTGCTTAGTCCTGTGCATACCCTGGGACTGAAGCCTGGGTGCTCTGCTGGATCTGGGTTATTTATTTATTTATTATTTATTTATTCCAGTTTGATTACTGGGGAGGTCCACTGGGCCTGAGGGCCCGTTTTCAGTGGAGGCCTGGGGAGAAAAGCTCCACAGAACAAAGTTTATTAACATGAAAATTTCAAAGGTAGCTTGTAATATAAGCAATGGGTTTCTTCAACAAGTATATGACAAAAACAATTACAATTTTTGTTCAGAAAATAAAAACAAGCTTATAGCATGATAGCTAGATTTTACTATTTAGTTACATATATGAATCAGCGGTTGAGAGTGAGGTTAGGAAGGAAAAAAATTTTATCCTTGAGTGAAGGGGGAGGAGGGCTTGAGAGGTATGGGTGGAAGAGTGCAGTTGCATTTCCTGTTTAGGTAGGGACCAGGTTTAGGGTTTGGACTGAGAAGGTCTGGAAGAGGCAGGAAAGGTCCAGTTCTTGGAAGACCAATGCCTACTAAATCTTGGAGGTTGTACTTGTAAGAAATCTTTAACAGTCTGCATAGATTTAGCTTTTTCCTCCATCTTTTTAAGAACTTCTTCTGCCTTGTTGCCAAACAGGTGGTCCTGATTTAAGGGAGCATCCAGTAATTTCGATTTAACATGGTCTGGCAAGGATTGCTCCTTAAGCCAAGCATGCCTTCTAAGTACAGACCCAGTAACAGCAGCCCTGCAAGATGCCTGTATTGAATCAAAACCACATTGCAAAGTATGTTTTACAACTTTTTCAGCTGAATGCAGTAAATCCTGTAAATCCTTATTTTCAACACAATCAGGAATCAACATCATTTTCTGTTTAAGCAATCCAATAACATGCTGCTGATACTTTAACATATGAAACTGGCAGTTTAAGGTCCTAATGGCCCAAGTTACAGAAGTGTATACCTTTTTACCCCATCTATCCAGCACCCTGGAGTCTCTATCAGAGGGGAAAGGATTTTTGGCAGTAGAAGCTTTAATGCCCTTGGGTCCCTGTGAAATGGTCTCAGGATCCACAGTAGGATTTTTGAAAAGGAAATTGTGAAAGTCAGGGACCCTGTAATATCTATCAGGTTTTCTGGGAGCAGGAGGTAAAGAGTCAGGGGCCAAGCTAGACTCCAAAAAGGTATTATCAACAATGTCTAGTACAGGAGGTATGGCTAAAGGCCTATGCTGGGGCAGGAGTAAGAAATCCCGAAGCCTCTTTTTAGAATCAGAGAAATCCTGATTTTACCAACAAAAATGCTCCCTGAGGTTATGCAAGGTTTCATCAAAAGAGAAATCCTCTGGGGGGGGGGGGGAGCAGAGGGAATAGCGTCCTCAGCATCAGAATCCTCATAGGTAGATAAGGGTAAATCCTGGTCATCAGAGGAAACATAAAAATCAGAATCCTGGTCAGAAGTATCATAAGCAAACTCAGTCCTAGGTCCCTTAGAGGGGGAAGGTTGGCTTCCCCTAATTAAAGTAATAAGGTCTTCAGCCATTCTTATAACTTGTTTTTTAGACATAGAGGCCTGACCATGTGGTCTGGGCATCAGTTTTCTAGGCATGGTTCGAGTTTTAGGCCTTGAAGAAGAAGATGGCATCGGTTTAATACGCAAGTCAGTACTCCTGAATACACCCTCAGAAGATGGTGCCTGCACAGCGGCTCCAGACCCATCCAAGGTAGAGACATCCACAGGTTCCACAGTTGAAGCATCTCACGGCATACTGGACTCTGAATGGGTCTCAGTAGAGGCCTTTGAATCTGAAGTAGCGGGTATCAGGGGCTGCGAAACCACCTCACTGAGTACCAGCGAACTGGCAACTGGCTTAGGAGAAGCATTGTCTGCAGCTTTGGACCTAGGCAGCCTGTCTCTGTCTTTATCTTTGAGTTTTTTTGGAATGTCGGTAGTCGGATGGCTTACCGAAGACATATCAGGATAATTGAACAGAGCACCAAAATATTTAGAGGCGAAAATATACAGACGATGGATAGTTTGTGGTTTAAATAAGGCACAAAACTGATAGTGAGGCATGTCATGGTCAGGGCCTAGGCAAGGAATGCAGTATGAATGAAAAAGAGAAAGAAAGTGCAAAAGCTGAAAGGGAACTCAGGGAGGGGGAAGGAAAGTACAGTTTTGTACCTACCATAAATGTAGTTGTTCGAGTGCTCATACAGCTGCAGTCATTACAGATGGGTTATCCTGCCGTCAGGCGGGTCCTCGGTCGGCCGAATTCCAAAGTCTAGGTCCGGCGTCGGTTGTCATCGCTTCTTCCCTGACGTCAGTGCGGCAGGGGTATAAAAGAGGCAGCCGACGCCATTTTCTTCAGTTTTTCTTGCCCCAGATGTCAGGTGCCCCAAGAAGGAAGGCAAAACATAATGTTATGCAAACATGCAATATAGATAAATCAAAAAACAGTAGTTGTAAGCAAATACACCATAAAAGAATACCCCAAATAGGTTGTATGATAAAGGTGTTTGTCATAAGGCCTGTCCTAAGAGGGGACGGAGGGGGGGTAACCTGGACTGCAGCTGTATGAGCACTCGAACATCTACATTTATGGTAGGTACAAAACTGTACTATGTTCATCGTGCATACAGCTGCAGTCATTACAGATGGGTAGAATCCCAAAGCTAAGTAAGGGTGGTAGGGACTAAGTGGAACTAGAAGGAGCGAGGATGGCCTGCAGGACTGCTGTGGCAAAGCCCGCTCTAGATTTTGAGTATAGTGGAAGGTGGTAGTGCTTGGAGAAAGTGTGCACTGAACTCCAAGTAGCTGCTTCCAAAATGTCCTTGGTAGGGACCCCCCTGAGGAAAGCTGCAGAGGTAGCTGTGGCCCTGGTGGAGTGGGATCTGATGTATGCAGGCACAGATTTCCCATGAAATGAATAACAAAAACGTATGCAGTGGGCTATCCATTTTGAAATTGTCTGTTTGGAAATAGCCTTTCCTTGAGCACCTGTAGCATAGGACACAAAGAGTTGCTCAGATTTCCTGAATGGCTTTGTTCTGTCCAAGTAATAACGAAGTTGTCTGTGAATGTCCAAGGAATGTAGTAGTCTCTCCCCTTTGTTCTGTGGATTTGGATAAAAGGTAGGTAAGTGGATAGTCTGATTCAAAGCTACACTGGATACTACCTTTGGCATGAAGGTAGGGTTGGTTCGTAAGGAAACTCTGTCCTGATGGAAAATGATGAATGGTTGCACAGCCATGAGGGCCTGCAGTTCTGAAACCCTGCGTGCTGAGGTGATAGCCAGAAGGAAGGCTGTTTTCCATGACAAGTATTGTAGCTCTGGTGAAGAAGCCGGCTCAAAGGGAGGCAGGGTCAGCTTTTCCAATACGAAGTTGAGGTCCCAAGCTGGAACTGGTGGTTTCCTTGGGGGTTTTATATTTTTCGCCCCTCTGAGGAACTGCCTTAATAGAGGATGTGAGAATAGAGGAGGGTCTGTGTTGTATTGTGCAGAAATGGCTGAAGCATGGATCTTGATGGAGGAGAAGGAAAGGCCACTGTTTAACATCTCAGCTAGGTACTGTAAAATTTGAGGTATATTTATTTCCCAAGGATTCTGGCCCTTTTCTTGATTCCAGGAACAAAATCATTTCCATTTGGCGGAGTAGGCTTTTCTAGTAGAAGGTCTTCTGGCCTCCAAGATGACATCCTGCACCTCCTTGGAGAGGAGAGTCTGTTGGGAAATTAAGGTATTCTCCATGCAGCCAGATTTAGGGTTTTGAGCTGGCTGTGAAGGGTTTTGTAGTTGTGCTGGACAACAGAAGAGGGACTAGAGGTAGGATCCATGGTGGGGAGTGTCAGGCTCTTTAGGAGCAGATACCGGTGTTGTCGTGGCCAGTCTGGAGCAATGAGAATCATTTGTGGCCTCTCTGCTCTG
Source organism: Protopterus annectens (assembly GCF_019279795.1). NCBI lineage: Eukaryota > Metazoa > Chordata > Ceratodontiformes > Protopteridae > Protopterus > Protopterus annectens. The sequence goes on along the minus strand of NC_056744.1, from coordinate 1,607,183,675 downwards.
GCCTTTAATAGAACTTTGGTCAGTAGAGGAAGAGGCGGGAAGGCATAGACTGTCAATGTTGTCCAATTGAAAGAGAGTGCGTCCACTTTCCAGGCCTGTGGATGATAAGTCCTTGAACAAAATTTTTTCAACTGGTAATTTCTGTGGGTAGCAAATAGATCTATGTCTGGCTGTCCCCATGCCTGAGTTATCTTTGAGAAAACTTGAGGATGCAACTTCCATTCGTGTGGATCTGTCATATTTTTGCTTAGGTTGTCTGCCAGTGTGTTTTCCTTCCCTGGCAGGAATTGTGCCTGTAGTTGAATTTGCAGTTCCAGTGCTGTGTTCCAAAGGGTCATGGCTTGCCTGCACAGAGGGTATGAATGAGTTCCCCCTTGTTTGTTTATGTACCACATGACTGTGGTGTTGTCTGTCCTTATCAATAGCTGGCCTGGATGCAGTAGGTCTTTGAAGGTCATAAGAGCATTTTGCACGGCTAGCATCTCCTTTTGGTTGATGTGTAGGTGCTTCTCTTTTTGGGGCCATTTTCCCTGAATGCACTGATCTGCCATGTGTGCTCCCCAGGCATAGTCTGAGGCATCCGTTGTGATGATTTGAGTTGCTTGAGGTACACAGAAAGGGAGACCTGTGTTTCTTTGGCATGCTTGAGCCCACCACAAAAATTCCTTTTGAAGGCATGGAATGAGTGGTATAATTGTTTCCAAGCTGTGGCTGTGTTGAGACCATAAGTTTTTTAGGTACCATTGTAGTTTCCTCATATGCAGCTTTGCACATGGGATTAGTAGGATGCAAGATGTCATGAATCCCAGAGCCTGCAGGACTTTCCTTGCAGTTAGTCTGGAGAAAGTTGCCATTTTGCTGAAGTATTGAGACAGTTGCCCTTGTTTGTCTGGCATGAGGTAGGCCATCTGGGTGGTTGTATTTAAGCTGGCACCCAGGAAAATTATCTGTTGAGAAGGTATTAGTTTTGATTTCTTTTTGTTCACTGTGTATCCCAGGAAGTTTAACAGTTTTATTACAAACGCCAGATGCTGTAATAGAATGTCCTTGCTGTCCGCTTGGATCAGGCAGTCGTCCAGATATGGGTAGATTTGTATTCCTTGTAGTCTGCAGAAGGCAATTACTGATGCCAGGCATTTCGTAAACACTCTGGGCGCAGTAGATAAGCCAAAGGGCAATGCAGAGAATTGGTAATGGGTTGAACCTGCAAGAAATCTGAGGTATCTTCTGCAATCTTGTCTGATAGGGACATGCAAGTATGCCTCCTTGAGATCCAGTGTTACCAGCCAAGACTCCTTGCCCAGCATGGGAAGAAGCTGCTGTAATGTGAGCATCTTGAATTTTGGCACCTGTAGATATGTGTTTAGGATGGATAGGTCTAGGATAGGTCTCCAATCTTTGTCTTTCCTTGGTACCAGGAATAGTCTGGAACAAAACCCTTGACCTTGTTCTTTTGCAGGTACCTCTTGAATCGCTTTCATATCCATGAGAGTGGAAATTTGTCTAGGTGCCTCTGCCCTTTGATTTTGTGGCAGGTTTGGCATGCCTCTCATTTTTGGAAGGGTGTGAAAGTGGAACCTGTAGCCTCTGTCTATAATGTCCAGAATCCATTTGTCTTTTGTAACAATATGCCAGTTTTTTGAAAATAATGCCAGTTTTCTGCCCAAAGGTGCTGCCATTAAAGCTTTGTTTGGCAGGCATAGGGGGAAGTCATTGTGTCTGTTTTCTAAATGACTGTGATCTATCTTCTCCACCTCTTGGGGTTGGTGCTTGCCACTGTCTTGCTCTGTAAGATCCTTGAGGTTGTCCTCTACCCCTTGGGCATCTGTATCTGCCCCTTTGAGGTCTGTCCGTGGCTGGAAAGGACCAACTTTTTGAAGGCCAGTTTCTGCTGAAGCGTGGAGGTTGTACCTGCAGGAAATCTTTCACTGTTTGCATAGATTTTGCTTTTTCCTCCATTTTCTTTAGTACCTCCTCAGCTTTAACACCAAACAATACATCTTTTTGAAGTGGTGCATCTAATAACTTTGCTTTGACATGATCTGGTAAGGTTTGCTCTTTGAGCCAAGCATGTCTACATATAACAGACCCCGTGACAGCAGCTCTACATGAGGCCTCTAAAGCATCAAAACCACACTGCAAGGTATGTTTACCCACTTGCTCTGCACCATGCAACAAATCCTGCAACTCCTTCAAATCTGGTTGTTCTGTTTGTGTCATTTTGCTTTTTAACTGGGATAACAAAAACTGTTGGTACTTTAACATATGGAATTGACAGTTTAATGCCCTCATGGTTAAAGTGGCAGGTGTGTACACCTTTTTCCCCCACCTTTCTAATGCTCTGGAATCTCTCTCTGAAGGTAAAGGGTTTTTAGCAGTAGAGGTCTTTATTCCCCTGGGACCTTGTGAAATAGTTTCTGGGTCAGCAGTATGGCTTTTATAAAGGAACTGGTGAGAATCAGGGACCCGGTAATACCTGTCTGGTTTAACAGGGGCTGGAGGTAATGAATCTGAATTAAGGCTGGCTTCTGCGTACACATCCTCCAAAATATCTAAAACAGGAGGGATAGCCAGTGGCCTATGCTGGGGCAGCAGTAGAAATTCCCTGAGCCTTTTCTTGGAATCTGAGTAATCTTGGCCTTCCCAGTGAAAGTGTTCCCTCAATGTATGCAGGGTTTCCCCAAAAGAGTAGTCCTCAGGGGGGGGGGAGACCGAGGGAATAGACTCCTCAGCATCAGAGTCTTTGAAAGGGGAATAGGCATAATCCTGGTCCTCAGAATGTTCTGAGGTAATAGAAGCCTGGTCTGAGGAAGGGTAGTCTTCCTCCAATCTGGGCCTTTTGTCAGAGGGGGGTTGGGAACCCCTGATGAGAGTTATCAAATCCTCAGCCATTTTAAGCATCTGCTGTTTAGGCATGGGGCCTTAGATTTAGTGAAGGATTTAATAGAGAAGGTGGAAGGCCTGAAGACGCCTTCAGAAATGGCAGGCCTGACTAAATTTTGAGTTTCCCCGCCAAGAGTGCAGTAGGAATGGAGACCGAGGAGCCTGTGACCTCGGGTACTGAAGTCACCGGTAAAATAGTTTCATCGGTATTCAGGGGCTGCGTAGGCTCCTCGCTGAGAACCGGAGAACCGATAGTCGGCCTAAGCGTGGTCTCAGTACTCGGTGCGGACCTCGGATGTCGGTCCTTATCTTTGTGTCTTTTGCTTAAAACTGGTGTCGGTGTATCCGACGACATGATATAATTAAATTTTTTGCCAAAATAATGAAGGGCGAACTCCGCCCGGCGCTTAATAGTGCACTTGTTGAATCTAGCACAAAAACGGCAGGCCGAGACGTCGTGGTCTGGGCCTAAGCAAGGTATACAGAAAGAGTGGAAATCCTTATGCGGTATTTGCTTCCCACAAGAACTGCAATTATTAACTTTGTCTGACATCGGTCTGAGGCAAGAAATGTTTCCCCAACGGGGTACTTAGCTTTAAAGAAGACTTCGGCTGAAATACTTTCGTAAATCTCAGGAGCTGGCCGACCGGCACTTGCGAACTGCTTCTGCTTCGGGCACCGTGCGGCAAGAAAGACTGAAGAAAATGGCGTTGGCTGCCTCTTTTATACCCCTGCCGCACTGACGTCAGGGAAGAAGCGACGACAACCGACGCCGGACCTAGACTTTGGAATTCGGCCGACCGAGGACCCGCCTGATGGCAGGATAACCCATCTGTAATGACTGCAGCTATATGCACGATGAACATCAGAGAGAGAGAGAGAGAGAGAGATCAAGCAGAAACATTTTAAATAAATCCATACAAGATTGCTCTGACAAACCCTGCTCTGGCCCTGGAAACATTATCCAACATGTAATGTTTTGTAAAGGTATGAACAGAAGACCAAGTGGCAGCTTCCAGAATCGACTGAGTATCCAAACCCCTGAAGAAAGCCCCTGAGTTTGCAATCGATCTAGTGGAATGGGCCTTAACAGAAGAGGATAAAGATTTCCCATGAAAATGACAGCAAAACACAATGGCCTTAGAAATCTATGAATAAATAGTTTGCCAAGAAACAGTCAAACCCACAGCCCTGGGATGGAAGGACACAAATAGTTGATCAGATTTCAAGATATAATCTAAGCTGTCTATGCACATCTAGAGAATGCAAAATTCTCTCACTAGGAGATTGTGGAGATGGGGAAAAAAGTAGGCAATTGGATAGCTTCATTTAAGGAAAAATCATTGACCACTTTAGGCATAAAGGACCAGTTGGTTCTCAAAGATACTCTTTCCTTATGGAAAACTAGGAATGGTGGTGAAGCCATCAATGCCTGGATCTCAAAAACCCTTCTGCCAGAGGTAATAGCTACCAGAAGTACTGTTTTCAAAGTACAAAATTTTATAGAAGCAGAGGCTGCTGGTTCAAAAGGGGCCTGAGTCAACTTTTCCAGGACAAAGTTAAGATTCCAAGGAGGAGGACCTGGTTTCCTGTGAGGATTCATGTGTAGAATGCCTGGAAGCCAATGGAGGAGAAAGGGGCAGGCAAGCAGAGAAGGCAGAACAGTGGACCTTAACAAAAGAATAAGAAAGACCACTGTTAAGCAACTCTCACAGGTAAGATAACACCAAAGGAATATCTGCCAAAAGTGGATCCTTTTTCCTTTTTCCTTTTTTGTCACCAGATAGAAAATCTTGTCCACTTTGACATATAAGACTTCCTAGTATTGGGTTTCCTGGCCTCCTGCAAAACCCAAAGCACGTCCTTAGAAAAAAGGTACCTAAAAGGAATCAAAAGTTGATCACCCATAGAGTCAAGTGAAGAGTTGACAGCTGTGGGTGAATTAAAGATCCCTTGTCCTGAGTGAGTAGTTCCACCCAGTGAGGTAACTTGTAGTGATGGCCCTTGGCTAACTGCAGAAGAAGAGGGAAGCAAAGCTGTCTTGGCCAAAACTGAGTTACTAACGATTTTTGTTTTTTCCTGCTGAATTTTCAACAGGACTTTCTGAATCAAAGGAAAGGGGGGAATGCATAAAGAAACATCCCCATTCCAAGCCTAAGGGTGAGGGACCCTGGCACAGAGAAGAGGAAGTTTTGTTTTCTGAGGGGAGGCAAATATATCCATCTCTGGAGTACCTCACTGGTGAACTAGATCCAGGAACACATCTCTGTGAAGCATCCACTCATGGGATTGTGTCCTGGATCCACTTAATGCATCTACCGCCGAGTTCTGAGCCTAAGGAAGGTACACTGCATGCAATGAGACTTTGTACTGAATAGCCAACTCCAATGCCTTGAAGGCTAAGCAACAAAGAAGTTAAGATTTTGTGCTCCCCTGCTTGTTTATGTACCAAAGGGCCGTAGTGTTGCCTGTGAGGATCTTGAGGGGTCCAGGAAGAAACATAGGGTGAAAGGCCTGTAAGGCTAGAATCAGTGCCCTCATTTTCCTGATATTGATGTGTTCTTTCCTCTGAGAGGGGGACCAAAGGCCATGAACTTTTGTGGAAGCAAAGGTTGCTCCCCATCCTAAGTCTGGGCCATCTGTAAAAAGTTCATGTACTGGTTGAGGAATTTGAAGGGATAACCCATGATTCAGACTGAGTTGCTGCATCCACCAAACTAGTTCTGTTTTCAAACAGGGAAGAAGAGGAATGGCAGTCTCCAAGAGATGAGCATGCTGGGAGCAGACTGTTTTCGCAAACCACTGGAACTTCTTCGTGTGAAGTTTTGCAAAGGGCAACATGGGAACTGTAGAGGCCATGAACCCAAGAAATCTCAGGAACTCCCTGGCAGTGGTGAAGGAAAGAGGCAGAAGTGATTCCATGAAAGCTATGAGAGAGAGAGAGATTTTTCTGAAGGAAGAAATACCATCATCAAGTCTGTCTAGAACCTGCACCCCAGAAAAATGAAATCCTGACTGGGTGATAGAGTAGATTTTTTTTTTAATTTGCTGTGAGCCCCAAGCCTTGCAGAAAAGGAATAGCTAGATTTAGGCATTGAAGCAGAAGACATGAACTGCTGGCCAGAAGAAGCAGGCCATCCAAGTAAAGGTAAACCTGAAGACCTTTTAATATTAGGAAGGGAATGGCTGGGGATAGACACTTTGTGAAGACACTTGGAGCAGTGACCAAAATCAAGGCAGAGAACTGAAAGTACTAAGAACCTGCCAGAAATGTAAGAACTTCCAGAAGTGAGGGTGAATAAGAATATGCAGATAAGCATCCTTGAGATCCAGCAAATCTAAGAATGCTTGTGGAGGAACCAGATGGAGAAGAGACTATACTGACAGCATCCTGAAAGAAGGCACCACCAGGAAGGTATTCAACTTTGAAAAATTCAAAATGGGTCTCCAAAGACCATCTTTTCTTGGAACCAGGAACATCCTGGAATAAAATCCCGTTCCTTGCTGACTTTAAAGGGACAGGATGAATAGTGCCCTGGAGATAAAGCTAAGTTAGCAGCTGAGGGAACCAATGCAGTTGATCTGAGGGGGTTGAGGAACCCCTGAAAGGGGAGAAGAGAATTCCAAGTCATGAAGTAACTGTTTTGAATAACGGATATCACCCAAAAATCCTGAGTGATGTCCTTCCATGCTGAAAGGGACAGAGAAAGATGGAGGGACAGAGGAGTATGACATGGAAGTTGGAGCTGGATGTCAGAAAGAGCCTTGTCTGAACTGAAAGGGCTGCTGGGAAGATATAATAGAAGTCACAATTTTCGGTTGAGGGGGGTCTCCTAAGAGATTTATGTGCCCTAGTACCAGAGGGAGCAGAAGAAGAGAAGACCTAGAGGGCTTCCTAATAAAAGGAGTTTTAACAGGGAAGTTCCTATGAAATTTAGGAACTAGAGAAACTAGCAGGTACTTTAAATCCTGGAGCTTCTTACCTTTTTCTTTCAGAATTTTAAAAAGTTCTGCAGCAGCCTTACCTAAAAGAGCAGAATTGTCCAAGGGAGCATCAAGCAATTTTTCATCTGAGAGAGCCTGTAAAAGCAGCCAATAGTATCTCTGAAGAACAGAAGCAGAAGCTGCAGCTCTGGAGGAAGCTTCTATAGCATAATAGCTGCATTTAATGGAATACCTAGAAACCTGTGAAGATGCAGCCAAGACAGAAAGAGATAAGTACTTAGCTTCTGAGTCAGGAAGTTGGGATAGGGCCTGAGAAGATTGGGAGAGCAAAGCTAGAGTATACCTAGACATGCGAGTCTGGTAATTAATGGCATGAATTGCCAGGGTGGAAGAGGTGTAAACCTTCTTTCCTTACCTTTCTAAAATGTTACTTTCCTTGTCTGAGAGAAGCAATTTTGTGGAAGGAACAACATGAGAGGATTTATCTGAGGTGATAGAAACAACAGCAGGATCAGCTGAAGGACACTTAAAAAGAAATTTGCAATCCTCAGGGACCTTAAAAAATGGTCAGGTCTTTTAGGAGCTGGTATCTGTGAATCTGGGGTCTTGGAAGATGATGCAAAGGCATCCAGGAAAGCAGGAAGCACTGGAGGGACAGCTGCAGGTGCAGGGGTGTCCAGCTGAAGTAAGTCATTGTATCGCTTTTGCTCCTCTGAAATTTGGGAATTTCCCTCATCTTATTAATTGTCTCTCCAAAAGAGAGTTCTTCCAATGGGGAGTCTCCCCCACTAGACTCTTCCTCTGGAGAAGCATATTCCAAGGGGGAAGGAATCTGAGTGGAGTAAGCTAAAGAGTTTTCATCCAAAGAAGACCCCTCTCAATCAGAGTCCTGGTCCGGACAATTAGAGAAAGAATCCTGGGAACCCAACGGCAGCACAAGGGAAGCGGAGAAGGCAGGTTTTGAAATAGAAAAAGCCAAAGTTGTAGGCCTGAGAGCCATCAAGGCCTTAATAAGACCTTGCGAGAAAACTTCCCAGTCCAATGTAGGAGTACTAGATACTGTGGAAAGCTTATTTTCTGTTTCTTTTGGCAGGCTTTTCTAGGGCAGGAGCAAGGCCAGACATAGGCCTAACACCTGGAACTTCTTTTTGCAAGAGAACTGGACCAGTTCCAAAGTCCTCTGAAATAAGTTGCCGTGGTTCCCCCAAATCATCCAAACCAGACGTCTGTATAGTCTTGGATGCGCTGGGATCCCCACTCCTAACGGCTTCCATTGCGGTTCCCACCAGAGAGATAGACCCTAACTCCAACCATACCACCAGCTTTTCATCAACCTCAAGGGGTATGTTGGAGAGAGAAGGTGCAGCCGAAGAGGACTCAGGCCTAGCTTTGACTACCTTCCGCTTCAAGGATGGCTTGGAGAAACTTGTGGAACCCTCCATCGATTCCCTAGCCAAACACTTAAGCCTTTGGCTTTCTAGATATAGATTTAAGGCAGAAAGATGACTATGTAAAGTCTTAGGGATGAAGGCCTGACAGATAGAACAGGACTGATGGTCGTGGGTAGGCCCTAAACAAAACAAACAGAGCTCATGACTATCCTTGTGTGAAATTTGCTTTCCATACCTACACTTGCCCTTTCTGGATGACATGAACAAAAATAAAAAGCAGAAGAAACAAAATAAATCCTCAGCTGGGTACTTATCTGAAGTTGAAGAACAAAGCGTGGTTTCCAATGGCAGACCGAACATATGAGTCAGCCTTTCTGAATGGCAGCAAAAAAGTTCTGAGGATTGTATGTGCGGATGTCCCTTTTATGGCTGCTGTTCTAGGAGTGCACATGCAATGTCCCACATACAAACAGTATCTTGAAGCTTTTTTATACAAGCCAGATTTCAGGTTGAGTAGCGGAATACTACCCATATGTAAAAAATACTGCAACACTGAATAGAAGGACATATGCAACTACTCTGTGTTTAACTGGAACTTAGTATAACAATGTAAGAAAATGGAGCTTTTCTCCCTGCGCCTCCACTGAAAATGGAGATTACCCAGCCTGACTTTCCTTGTAAGCAAAGACAAATAAATGCACAAATACTAGTGGGAATTGAACTCACACCCTTTTGATCCTCTAGCATCAAAAGCAGTTGTTTCCTGTTGAGCTACTAACACTGATCTCCATCATTATAACAAGTATCAAACAGTAACATCAAAAAACACGAAGACACTGGAACACAGCTGTGATCATACAAGTCTTAAGAATCAGAGGAAGTCCAAGCTTATGTAGTCTTGGCCACTACACCTTGCCAGTTTAGATTGTATCTCCCCTATAAAGGAGGCAGGCCAGTTAAGCATAGGGTAAATTTATGAATACCTGTCCAATTATCTAAGCCCCATTTGAAGGAAGATAGAATAACACTCTGCTTTACCTTGGGGGGTCGGGGGTGGTATCTATTCCAGAGGTAAGGAAGAAGTTGAGCAATGACTCTATCTCTCTACTTTCATTTATTGATCTGCTGAAGCAGGTTTAGATCCCTTGCTCTGGTATTTGTGAGAATGTTTCATTTGTGAAGGTACAAGAGATCCTGGACTACTGGGTCCCTGATTGCTCAGAAGGTAAGGCATAGGTATCCGCTGAGGAGCCTATAGGACACAGAAAACTGTGACAGTGCTTCAAGTCTTTTCTAGTAGCTTAGGGATTTTAATCCTGTGATCATTTTTTTTTAGGAACCAGTGGGGTCCTTCCAACTGTTTGAACCATTAAAAGCTTTAGGTCCCGAGAAAGGGTTCCTGCTTCCTGAAAGGTTGAGCAACTGTAACAAACCATGCTGGACCAATGAAAGGTATTATTGCATCACATCTGTATTCCTGTGCCTTTGTGTTTTTTGTTAGTGGACCAGCACAGCATTTCTTAACCTTTTCTACCACAGAGACTAGAGCAGAATATGCAGAAATCTAGCAATAACAACATGCAAAATGCAAGGTTAAACACATTTTAGGTAAAACTGTATTTTTCTGTCACTCATGTCTCCCTTCTCCTTGTCGTGCTTTCTTATTCACTGTTCTTTCCCTTTCAGTTGACCATGCAGTGTCTCGGGATCACATCTAGTGAGTACCTGCCAAGCTACCTAATGAGCAAACAGATGAGCTTCTTATGAACTGAGATTTTGTTTATTTATCTATGACCTTGTTAAAACAGAATTGAGAAACAGGAATGTAGTTTCCAACGTTAAATATCTATCAGTACAGCCTCAAGTGAACTGCAATTATGCTGTAGATCTAGGTTTGATTGGAGCCACATATGTTTTCATACTGAGCAAATCTGAACAGGGCAGTTGTATTTGGTGGGACTTAGTCTGGCAAAGACTAAATAGATAAAAATAGTCTGACTGTGTTTAAATAGGATTCTTGGTAAGCTTATTTTGACGGGGCCAGTGGTGTTCAATTGGTCGATGTTTCTGCTTCTTTTTTTTTTTAGTTAATTTTTGTTGTATGCCAGAAACCCTTGACATTTTCATCCTTGTCTGTCTGTCTTTCCAGAGATTGTTTGAGGGATACTGGTGGGCCCAATTCAAAGCCACCTCAGTACATGCATCACCAGGCCATGTCTGCCAGTACTGCTCTGCTAGTTACAACTTCTCCATCCTTTCCTCAGGTGGAGGACAAGGGATGAGGTAGTACTAGTTATATGTGGATCATAATATTTATGGAATCAGTCTTTAAAATGCAAGCGGTGACTAGTTATAATATTTTATTATTTTGTTTTTGGAGTGAGAGATGCATACAAGCCACAGTGGCGTCATTCTTGGACACATGCTTCTGTTTATGTGCCCATCTGCATGTGTCTAAGCAACTGAGATATGCCTGTAATGTACATACTCTCCACTAGGTGTCAGTAGTGCAGTGACCTGGTTAATACATTCCCACCATTAAAAACCTGGCCTCCTGCAAATCTGTTCCTGTTTTGGTACCACTACCTTTTCTCAAAACAACTCACTGGCATCACATAAACACATTGAAAGAGATTGACAGTGAGCTGCCAGTAATTTTTTCCCCTTGAAAAAAGGAAAAATTGGAGACATATATAAAGGACATAAAGTGGAATCCAACAGTACATATGCTTGCCTGAACTTACCTTCCCCTCTTTGTGATTATCATTTCTGTGCAGATGGCATTAAATTGGTTCCATAACTCTTTGTTTACTAGTGTCATGTTTACTGTGGCCGGCAGCCGACAGGCTCCACCCCTTGATGCTGGACTCTGCCCAAAAGTAAAGTGGGATGTGGGCAGGGGTAAAGGGGGTGTGGGCAGAATGCGTGCAGCAACATCACATGCTTGAAAGAGGGAATCAAACCGCTGACCTGGAGTTTCGAAATCTGCAAGTCAGAAAAAGAAAGCAATATGTTACAATGAGCAGTGAACTAATATATAGGTCAGCATCTCAATTCTACAGGATTCTGACATAAATATTATTAATCACTTTGAGATGAAAGAAAATTCAGCCACATACTGAGAGCCTTTAGAAAGGAAAATAATTGCTTCAAATGATACATTAAAAGCATACCTCTGAACTCTCCAGAATTTTGCAGAATATCCAGATTTTTGCCTCATATTTTTGGTTTGTCCCTCATAAAAATTGTGGTTTGCTGGCAAATCATAGAATCATTAAATAATTACAGACATTTGAGTTTCAGACTGCATATCATTTAGAAAATACTTGCTAAAGCAAAAACTGTTGCTCTAGCAAATTTCTGAGTTGGAAAGAGCAATATTTAAAATCTGTACCTAATTTTAGACCATTGTCCCCCATTGGTTTTAGACTTGTCCCTGAGTCTAGCACTAAGAAGTTGTGATATGTGATTGCAAGACCAATGGAAGTCTTTCATAAATAAACAATGACCGATATTAGAAGAATATGAAGATGCAGCTAGAATGAGAGGTTTTATATTAGCATGCATTTTCTGAAGGATGTGAAGTCTGAAACTCAAATGTGTGTCATTATCTAGTGACTTCAGTCCTCAGTGATTTGCCAGAAAACCAAATATTTTATGAGGAACAAACCAAAAATATGAAGCAAAAATGTGGACATTCTGTGAAAATCTGGACAGTTGAGAGGTATTGTTCTTTGTCAACAGATTGTTCTACTTTATCTACAAAGTACACATCTCTCTTTCCCAGTCCAGCCTGTTAGTGGCGGGAGGGGGGGGGGGTGGTTGTCATTCAGGTGGGCATTTATTTGTATACACAGACACACACACACACACACACACACACACACACACGCGCACACGCACACGCACACACACACACACACACACACACACACACACACACACACACACACACACACACACACACACACACACACTCACTCTGATGTTTGCTACAGTTCAAAGAGGCCTAAGGTGCCTTGTCCCCCCACCTCTTGTTTTCTTGTTGCTTCACCACCTGACTCCATAAAACAGGAGTAGTACAAGCAAGCTGAACAACCTCTCTCCCTTCAAGATGGGTTAGCCAGTTATGACTACTAACTCACATCCCTCTTGTCCAGCTTCAGCTGTGTCCAAGCCATTACTTGAATCAGATCATCTGGAATATAGTAGTTAGAGCTTCATCCCTCTGAGTTACTGAGGTGTTTTTTGAAAGTATGCATCTGGTCAGTCACAGTTTTTTTGTGAAGCTGAAACTTACTGGCAGACTGGTTGCTGCCAGTATGTGGGTTAAGCCCAGAGCTGCTACCATGCCATACCCTGTTGACTTGGACTTGATTTCCACAATCACCCTTCACATTCTGTTTTACATTATGTGGACTATGGAATAATTCACTTAACCAGAAATGTCCTTCTTGGTTTCCCATTGAAAACAAGTATTTATGCAAGTGGATCTTTCACAGCTAACAAGAGAATAAAACAGTATGTTTTTAAGTGTCCCTCTGATATTTAGGGCTTCTTTGCTGTTAATATAGATTACAACTCCATTCCCCTCTCTCACACATAATGTTTGAAGCCCATTTTCACTTGGAGGATCTGTCTACTTAAGTATTCTGACTGCAACCAGTACAGCTGCCTTGTTTCCATTCACCTTCTTCAGTGGTTTCAAGCAGTATTTAACCTTCTATATGTTGGTGTGTTCTATGAGTTGGGTTGGCATGATGGTTAAAGTGCTTGTCTCATAAATATAAGACAGTATGTTTGAAAAATCACTTTGGGTGGGAGTTTGGCATAATGGTTAAGGTGTTTAACATACAGACCTAAGGTGCGGTGTTTGATTCTCCCACCAGGTACTTGGCTAGGCTTAAAATGTCCCACAAGGACAGTTAGCTTAATACTACCTATGAACATCTGTCATTTCTATAAGTGATGCCAGTAATGTGTTTCAAAGCCTTACCATCCTCTCTCTTTAATAGTATTTTCTGCAGTCAGCCTTGAATCACCCCCCCTTCCATTTGCATCAACGTCTTCTTCTCCATCATCTGCCTTTCCTCTTCATTTGAATCCTACTCTCCAACCTCCCAAAGCAAGTTGTGTACATTGTGTGTTGGGGTGGTTGACAGAGTGGTGTGACTGGTACATGAAGGTCGAGGTTGTGGTATCTCAAAAATTCGCCTTACTTTCAGGTACAGGGATCTTAAGAGTTACTATACACGTGTAACAGGGGTGTGGGGGAGTGCAGAGGGGTAAAGTGGGGTTACCACATTCATTTTTGTGCAGAACTTTCCCCATTTGAGCAGTTGTATCCTGGAAAAAAGCATGAACAATAATAAACGTCCTGACATTTTATGACAAAAACATTTAGGTTTCTACTAAAAGTTGCCTGACAGACTTATTTTGTATCCAGATCACCTGATACTATATTGAACAATAGAAACCATTCAAATTGTACAAGAACAAGCTTTTATTTTTGCCAAAATATGAAGACCATTTTTTACACTGCTTGTAGGTATGGTATGTCATGCAAAATCTCATGTTTCCATAAAAATGTCCCACTTTAGGCATTTGAAAAGGTAGCAACCCTAGGGTGAGGCCTTTAAAAATGTCTTTGAAGTGTTATGAGTTTTCATGTTGAATATTTTGCTGATACACAGCAGTTCTGAGTGTTAATCAATAATACTTCATATTTCCATCATGGAGTCATACACAGATTTCACACACAGCAGTTCTGAGTGTTAATCAATAATACTTCATATTTCCATCATGGAGTCATACAAAGATTTCACATCTGTACCTTTTGAATATAAAATGTCGCCATCTGTCTAAAGCTTTCTTTTTATCCAACTCCCACCATTCCCTTCTCCATTTTAATAGATTTTGTTTTCTATGACTGAGCTCCCTTTTCTTCTATGGTTACCAGGACTCAGTGTAGTAACTGCAGGTGTAGCCCTAACAATGTCCTGTAAAGTAGCATGCATGGAGTTCAGTCCCAAGTCTGTGAACCCCCATAGTTGACCTCACAGCTTTTGAGCTCTTTTTTCTATTATCAGGGCCAAAGTCAAAAATACTTAGGGGTAAAGACCCTCAAATCAGGAGCACTTTTTAAATTTGGATAGCACTAACAGCCGAAAAAAGATGATGATGACTAAATTAAAAGACAATTAAATTAAAACAAGAACACAAGGGCATGAATTAAAATGCATGTTCTGTAGTAGAACAAGTTTGCAACTCAAATTATTATCATTAATTGTTGAATGTAATACCCTACTGTTTCTTAAGAAAAAAAATCATTACGTTTTGGGGAGACAGAGCAACATTTTGAGCCAAAATCAGGAACACAATTGGAAGCCATGAGTATTTGACAGGTATGGTTGCCCTCACCACTACCTTTTCAGTTTGTATTTACATGATTCCATCTTAGGGAGAGATCATAGCCTCACACCCTTTCCTTACTCTGTCCTTTTATGTATCACTCTTCCAAGCATAACCATGCATTTCTTTTTTTATTACGTGAGTTGTCACCTACACTTCCATCCCACAAACTGCAGCAGATTTCTCTAAATCCTGGTTCCATCATTCCTAAGCAGAATATGAATCTTGGTATCATTAACAAGTGGACTTTCCTTTCATCTCTTGCATGATACTCAATAGTCTTCCAGTCCTCAAACCTGGAACATTGTTTTTACTTAGGCACACTTCATATTTATTGACAGTTGTGCCTTAAACATTAACATGTCTTTTTGCATTGTTTTGATATTATTTCTATCTCACTTTCTCTAACAGCCTACTTTATGTATTTCACCATTCTCGGTCACTTTTTACCTTCTACAAAGAAATTCCTGTTCCACATGTGTACCAACTCCAAAACTACTATTTCCAAAGAAATCCCCAAGATCTCACAATATTGATCTTTGAACTTTAAATCCCGGAAATGCACATTATGATGGCATATTTGAAAGTCACTCATGAGTGTGCTGGAAGTTAAACCTGGTATGCAAACAAAAAGTACAGGCCGATTGTCTGCAGTGAAAGGTGGTCATATGGTATGCTGATGGTACTGCATGACATGTATAGGGTGTGGTACTTTAAGGGTGGTTCAAAGGGGGGGACCCTTGAACAGTCACAACAGAGCCAAACTGTTATGCCTCCATCTCTTCTATGTCTTGTTGTGGAAAATGAGGGTGGTAGTAGGATGTGGTATATGGTAAACAGTGGGATGACTAAGGCTTGAAAAATAGCTATAACGTAAAATAAACATAAATATAGTTTAAATGGATATAAAATGAAAACAAATCAAGTTTAACTAATAAGACTCATTCTGCAGTGCACTACATGTCAGACAAGGACTGCATCTTGACTGTCACCCAGATGACCCAAGTTCAAGTAATGGTTTGGGTACTGGAAGAGCAAGGCAGGGGGTGGGAGTGAATGGCACATGGTTCACCCATCCCAGGAGGAGGGTGGTGGTCCAGTATGCTGCAGCATCAGACCTCATTAAGGATGGGAGAGAAGTATGCAGCACAATGACTGGAGACATACCCTTGGCTGCTGCCAAGTTGCCTCATCAGTAGCCTTCTGAAGGAGTGTAGCTTCCTGGAGATGGTGTGTATGGAGACATGCATATTGTCCCATTGGAAGAGGAGTATTACAAGGACCTTGTGCAAGTGAATGTACACATTAGCCACTAAGGGGTGCGGTAGGAGAACTTGTATCCAAAGATCTGTGATGACAGCCTAAATTATAGTTATCACCCAACTAATAGAGAGAGTGCATGGGCCAATTGGCTGGGGGGAGCTGATGATAAAACCAAAAAAACAAAGAACTCAGCCAAACTACAAATGTAACTTGTCCAGATGCAGTTACAAAAGGATACCATCATATCATCAAGACAGGCATCAGGGTTTTCTGCTTAGCTCTCCCAGTCCCTTGCAGCAGATTCCAATACAGTAGCAAACCAACAGGTTGTAGTTCGTACTAAAATCAGGTGATCCAGTGTGCAGGTGGTATTACACATAGCCATTGACTGCAGCAATCTGAGTTTTGTTCTTGTTATTCATTTGGCTGCATAGTGCCAATGGCACAAGAGGCTGACTGTTACGTGGTTAGGAAGTGAATGGCAGACTGATAGCATATTTCTCAACCTCTAAGTGCAAGCAATCTGAACAAAGCTAAAAATAATGGGGATGGGGTAAATGCCCAAAATCAGGAACAGATTTTAAACATTGCTCTTATAAACTTAGAAAGTTGCTAGAATAATAGATTTTGCATCAGCATGCATTTTCTGAAAGATATGAAGTTTGAAATTCAATTGTCAACGGTAAGTCATCATTTAGTAACTTCAGTCCTCACTGATTTGCCAGAAAATCACAGATATTAGCAGAAACAGACCAAGGATATATGGAAAACTTTGGACAGTTGAGAAATATGACTAGAAAACAACACAGGATGTTTTTTTCTCCTGAGGCTTATGCTGCTTAAGTTTTAAAAAGTTTGTGGAAAGGGACTGATTGGGATATAAAGATGTAAGGCAATCTCAAGTTCTGAAGACATAAACTGAAAGCTTTGTTATCTATCCCTTCATGGGTCACAAATATGTATAGTAGTTGTTGATTAATTACATATAGGTCTCTCTCCAAAAGGTCTGTGTGGTGTTTGCTGTTAATACTGTCAAATAGTTTGGAGGCTGTCCAAACCTGATCACCAAGGACGTTACAATTTACTTTTACTTTACTCTCCAGTGTCATACCTGAAAACAGGAAACTTTATTGACACACTCAGTAACTGAAAACACACCTTTCAGCCTGCAGATATTGAAAATTGGAAGAAAGGCCCTTGAAAATTAAAACCATCCAGCTAAGTCTGGAGATCTAATTAGCTTAAAATATGAATGCCAACAGCACATAACCCCTCGCGCTTCTTGTAGGAATGTGGGATACTACTCAGAAACACGTTTAAACAACACAGAGTGGCAAAAATGACAGAATACATTATCAAAGAGACTGTGTAAAATCTGTAGACTTTAGTGAACTGTATTGTAAAATCCTACCACACAAGGTCTTTTATTTTTGAAGCAGAAAAAGAGAGATGTTAGATATGTGTCCTCTTTCTTTAAATTATTATTACTGCTAGTGTGTTGGTTATGTGGTGTGGTTTTCTGCGGACTAGACAGCTTCAAAAATCACACGTGATGAGGGAGATTCAGAAAAATTGTGTGAAGGGGTAAAGTAAGCCTGGAAATAGAGACATGCCTCAAAAACAGGAACATCCCATGTATGGGGTAAATTAGGCCAAAAAATAGAGAATATTCCTCCAAATTAGGGGCAATTAAGAAGTCTAAGGTTTGTAAACAAAGAGAATAAATAACATACACTAGCCACACTGGTTTTACTGCCACTCCTTCTCTATAAGTTCCGCTTGTAATATTTTGATATTTATTTTAAAACTGTGAGTCATTCACTGGTACTTAACTTTTTTGTGTGCCACCCTAAGGCTATACATAACTCTTTATACTCATCCTTATGTCTCAGTCTGCTTTCTCTCTCTCCCTCTCTCCCTCTCCTTCTTTAGGATATCTCAGTATGCATTTGTGTATTGTCTGCAAACACTGCCTGCTGTCAAGCACATTCATAGTAAAATAAGTTCTGAGAAGCCTGAAAACAGTCAGTATGCTACAGGAAATAGAAGGTTAGGGAGGTGTTGGAGGCACCTAATGTCTGATCAGAATCCACACTTTTATTTATAATTCAGATTGTGTCTTTCCTTTCATCCTGTGCCTAAGGAATAATTTAGCAGTTTGAGAACAAAAGATGCCAGAATTCAGTCTGCATTTTAGTAGCCAGTATGTTTCCCACCAAAGTGGAGAAAGGGGGTAAAGTTATTGACCTTGAAGCAATTCCTACTGTCATTCTTTTTCCTCTTTATCACTTACAAAACTGGGTTCACACTAGTCTGTGGCAGTTGAAGTACCCCCTCCATTGAATTATGTTGCACTGCTGGGGGGGGGGGGGGCAGCATTTCTGCAGGGAATCAAATGTGTCACTGAAAGCAACAATGTTCTTTAATAACATAAAAGAGAATTTTTGTACAGTCTCTTTTTATAACTAATAATGTCCTCTCACTATTCTCTCCTATTTTCATTTCTTCTGAAGCACTTTTGATCCAGAAATGAGAGAGAAATAAATTGGGCTGATCAGAAGTGACCGGTGCCACCATGTGACTAGATGGTCACCAATAAGAGATAAAGGTATAAATTTAAGTATTTACTTCTTTGAAAATGTACAGATGTATTTACAGAGATTTACAATTTTGACAACTTGTATAGTCACCAGTAACAATTGAAAACCGTTAATGAGCCCAGTGACGAATTGTAATTGGTGTGTGTGTGACATAAATGTCACTGCTGTCTGGCATATGATTTATTTATTTATTTGCATTTATAGGTTCATAGGTTCATAGGTAGGTACTAGGCTATCGGCCCAAGGGCCTAAGTAAGCCTAGCCAACAAGGATCCTTGGCTTACCCCACCCAAGAAAGTTAATTTCCTGTGCCCCTGTCGAGCAGAGCCACAGAAGTGATCCCTGGGGTGCATTTCCTATTTCCCATCCACTCATCAAGATTTTTTTTGAAGAGTGCTAATGAGGAACTTTGCTTGACATAGATGGGTAGCTTGTTCCAGAGTATAGGAAGTCTCTGGGACAGGAATCTATCCCTCCAACATGTCCTGTTTAGTGTGGTGACAAGGTTTAGGTCCCTAGAGCATGTAGCTCAGAGGGATTGGGATTTCTTTACGTGTATCATGTCCAATAGCTCTGGGTTTATCATAGCTTTATATGTTAGGCAGAGATCTCCTCAGAGTAAGCGATATGCTATAGAGTAAAGCTGGAGTTTTTTGACATGGTCTGTGTAGGGCATCTGTTTGAGGTCAGTAATCCTCTTTGTGAGGTACTTCTGTGGCCTTTCCAGCTGCTGCAGATGTCTTGTGAGGTACATTCCAAAAGGGGTGTTGTACTCTATAATGGGTCTAATGAGTGCAGAGTGGAGGGGAATGATGACCTCTTTTTTCCTGATGAGAGCCCTTTTGTGATGAGGTGTGCCACATAGGAGGATTTCCTGACTGCTGTGGTGATGTGATTATCAAAGGAGAGACTACTGTCCACCTGGGTCCCAAGGTCTCTTATCACACATTCGGCGTTAAGTAGACTGCCGTTTATGTGGTAGCTCATGGGTACAGAGTTTTTATCAAAGGGGATGACAATGCACTTTTTGGCATTGAGCTTGAGGCCATGCCTCTGACACCAGGCATCTGTCTCATTGAAGCCCTTCTGTAGGATGTCCACATCATTTGGGGACTCGACTATGGCTCCTAGTTTGCAGTCTTCTGCAAACTTCATTAGCCAGAGGCCTTCTGTGTTAGCCTATAATTCAGAGAAGTAGACACCAAACAGTAGAGGTCCCAGGACTGAACCCTGTGGTATTCAACTTGTCACTGGTTTGACGTCATATTTGGAGTCTGCAACTTTTACAGTGTGGGTTTTGTCAGTGAGCCAGTTGGCAACCCATCTTGTGACGTAGGGATTTATACCTAGTTTAGTGAATTTAGCTATAATTCCAGAATGGGGGATGGTGTTGAGAGCCTTGGTTAGGTCAAGATAGGCTGTGTGAACCACCTTACCCTCATCTACGGGTATGATGACTGCTTCAAAGAAGTCGATCAGGTTCAGAAGGCATGATCTGCATTTCACAAACCTGAACACGGTGGGGTCCAGAGTTTGGAGGTTACCAATGTCTTTGTTTATGAGTTCCATGATGATACATTCCATGGCCTTGCAGACCAGGCTCATCAGGCTAATAGGGTGATAGTTCCCAGGATCAGTGGTGGCTCCCCCTTTGTGGAGTAGGATAAATATTGCTGTGCACCATTCAGTGGGCACAAAGCCTGACGTGAGATTATGACTGAACATGGTGCTTAGGTGGGGAGCCAGTTCATTCTGAAGTTCATGTAAAACACAGCCTGGGATGTTGTCCGGTCCCATGGATGCTGTGTTTTTGGTTTTAGAGAGTGCAGCTTTTACCTGCAGAGATGTGATTACAGGGACTCTGCATTCTTCCTGTATAGATATGGGCCCTTTAGGGGGAGATAGGGGGGTAAAGTTAGCACGGAACCTATCTGCCAGGATGCTGGCAATATCAGTTGGTTCTGTAATTTTCATGCCGTTGTGCTGTAACTCAGAGCAGATCTGGGTGTTGCCATAGAGATTCTTGACATAGCTATAGAATGCTTTGTGGTTGCCCTTAGAATAAGTGGTGATTTTGTTTTCATAGCTAGCATTGGAGGATCTTATAAGGGATCTCAGCTTCTTACTGAGACTGACCAGGGAGCTCCTGCACTCATGGGATTTTACTCTCTTTGGCAACAGTTTCTTCCTTCTGTTGTAGAGTTTGTTTATGGCAGGGGACCACCATATTGGCTACCTTTTTTTTTTGGAGGATAGCGTCTTGGTTCTGTTTGGAATAGCACAATCCATGCACGTGTAAAAGTGCTTATAGAGTGCATTTGTGTAGGATTCAGCAGTCATAACTGTATTGTCCATCTGCATGGGTGTCATTGAAGTTCGCCACTTCTGTGTTAAGAAGCATGAAGTTGGCTTTGGAGTCATTTTTTACCGTGGTTTCCTTAATGGTGGGTGGGGGCGGGATGCGGATATCTAGGGTGATTAGCTTATGGTTGGATCTGACCAATGAGGAGTTCACTTCAGGTGTGGAACACCGGTCACTCATGTTGGTAATGACTAGGTCTAGGATATTGTTGCCCCTGGAGGGGGTGTGTATAAGTTGATCCAGGGCATTGGAATTTATGAATTCCAGAAAGCATTGAGCGAAGGAGTTGGTACACGAGTAGTTTTTCCAGTTAATGGTGGGGTAGTTGAAATCACCCATTATTAGGGTGTTTGGTTGAACCCTAATATTTTCCAGTATATCAAGAAAAGAGGAGTGGGAATCCTGGGGCATGGTGGGGATCTGTAGCAAGCTACAATTTGGATTGCAGTTTTGCCCAGAGTTAGTTGCACTTGGATAACCTCGGATGCATTATGCTGTACAACTAGCCTGGAGGTGTGGATATCCTTAATGAAAATGGACACACCTCCACCTTTGGTGTTCTGGTTCAGGTCAGATGGCCGAAAAGTGTGGTATGAGTTATAGCCTGGTAATGCAGGGGTGCTCTCTAGAGCCTTGAACCAGGTCTCAGTCATTGCACAGACATCACTGTTCTCCATTTTTAAGTAGTGCCTCTGAGTGCATTTTGAGATTTAGACTTCTAGCATTGAGTAGCATTACCATCAATTTTTGCTTGCCTGTTCCTGTTATGGTGGTGAATTTGTCATTTGAACCTTGCCTAAAAAAGGCACTATAGGATTGGCAAGAGCCTTAGCCAGTATCCGGAATCCTAGGGGTGACAGGTGCAGGTCATCTCTGGAAAAGCATCGTGGTCTGTCGACCATGTCGTCCCAGGCAGACAGATACTGGATCCACTTAGAATGACACCAGAAGCTTAGGCAATTGTTGAAGTCAATCATTTTGTCCTTGTACTGCGGTATAATTCTGGGCGATGGCAGAATGCTACTCAGGGCTAGGGTCATACCTGCCTGGGCTACAAGATCGGAAAGCTCTTCCTGTCTCTTTTCATGTAGTCCAGGGAGGTACGTCTCAGGTCATTCACACCAATATGGACAATGACAGAGTCATATTTGTACTTGTTGTGGAGTGACCTGAGTAAGTGGGTTATGTGGTGGATCCTGGCACCCGACAGGCAGCTGACAGTAACCTTCTCCTTGTTTAGCCTGGTGAGTGGGACATCAGTATGCCTGACTATAGAGTCACCTATGACTAGTGTGTTGGATACGATGGTTTGCCTTATGGGCTGTAGTTTTTTGGCATACTGAGTCTGTGGGCTGTGTCATTTGGGTTGTGTTGGGGGTGGAGGTTGATTAGGTTTCTGCTTTGGAGGTCTCTGTTGCTTGAGCAGATTATTATTGAGAGCCTCTGCAAATGTTTTTGTGTTTCTATGTGTGGATTTTGGTGGTGAAGGTTTAGTGGGACTATGTGATGAGTGTGGTGTGGTGCAAGTGTTTACCTTTTCCTCTTGACTGTCAAGTTCAATCTTGGTTGGATGGAGCTTTACCTCCAGTTTGGCTAGATAAGTGCATCTCTCACAGGTTGTGGTGTTGGGTGGTAGGAGGAGAGGATTGTCTGTGTACATGAGGCAATTGCTGCATTGCCTCAAGATGCCCAGATTCATCAGATAGACAGGAGAGACCACTGGGAGCTGACCCTTGGACATGCCTGAATAAAGAATTACATTCCTCTAGACAAGTGAGGAAAGTGAGTATAAGAGCTGTTTTTCTCTAAGCAAGTGACGGAAGTAAGTACAAAAACTGTTTTCCTCTAGGTAAAGAGGAAGGTTGAGTGTTGTAGTAATTTGTAGCTTATTTATTGCTAACAACAAGTTCTGAACAAGTGCTGAGCATGAATAAGCAAATTCAAGTGCTAAAACTAAGAATCTGTACCTGGATCTTGTGGTAGATAGGCTACCTAGTGCTTACCATTCCCACTGATAAGCTAGAATGACTCCCTCCAACACAGAAAGGCTTGGGGGGCTCAGAAGCTTACAAACAGTCCTGGATACAGTAAAACTGTATCTGGACTAGACTAGTTACAGGAAATATGGGAAACAAACACAAACGTGGGCTTTTAAACCAGTAAGTTGAAAGAGATGGAAAAACTGCCAAATGGCCAATAAACTACAATTTCTGGGCCAGAAACCACTCTTGTGGTAGATAGGCTACCTAGTGCTTACCACTCTCACTGATAAGCTAGAAGGCTTCCC